>NC_047062.1:13288891-13434007 GCF_902459465.1 Asterias rubens | reverse complement strand
GTACAAAAGTCTGTTTAAATTTCATGAACTCAGGAGAGGGACAAGATGTAAGTGATCGTTTATCTCGCTTGGCCTTGAGACAAGAGGAGGTGTATCCTGAAGATGTTGATGAAGAAACGACCCTGACTGAATCAGACGATGCATCGAGCCTTATGGGTCTCGTCTACAGCCATAGACGCCCACAACTATCCAGAGATCTGGTAAATAAGTCTGACATTCCACTTTAACATTCTGGTTATAATCTCAGAGCTTACGTGGTATCAGTTATGCTGAGACGCTTTTCTATTAGAAATATTGCCATGATCTTATCATGATTAACCAAATCCTACTCTTCACTTTTGGAACACAAGGTGGCAGCAGACTTACCAAATACCAGGTGATTTGCCATTGTTTATGCATTCTGATCATTTGCTGAACGACGTTTATTTGCAATTGTGATGATTTAAAAAAAAATTCTTTAGTGTTTTTCAACCCATCTTAGTCTACATTAGCATTTAGTTTTAAAACAACTATTGACTGCTGTGTTTTTTATTTCATTAATATCTCGCTACTTCGACAACCGATTGAGCTCAAGTTTTCACAGGTTTGTTATTTTATGCATATGTTGAGATACAACAACTGTGAAGACTAGTCTTTGACAATTACCAGGAGTGTCCAGTGTCTTTTTATACAAGATGTTTATTTTGTACTTTGTGTGTTCAGTATTCGCACCGGCCAGCTGGGGATGAAGACACAGTGTTTAAACCACATCTCCCAAGATCATGTAAGTATGCAATCTCTGTCACAATGAGAGATGCGACTTGGATGCAGTGTAAGCCAGAGGGGTGTCTGGGTTTCTTATTGACATCCTCTTTTAAATTTTGATGCAATCTTTTATCTATCATGTGTACATATGATCAGGTCAACATGTTTGGACACCCAGTTTTTAAATTTGCAGCAAATTTTGACAGCCTTTCACCAAATCCTGGCTAAAACCTTGATTGGATGACCTTCCTGATTTTTTCTGCGTCCATAGTATCCTACACAATGTCCTCCCTGTGTGAACTTGAGGTTGATTTATTTGAATACACTTTACACTGACAAAACACACACAGGAATTAAAAGATTCAATCAAAAAAAAAATCAAGCCAGTAAGTGGCATGGAGGCTACCAGCACCTCTTAATAATATCAAAGTCTTATATAGCGCACGTGTCTACCAAACAAGGTACTCGAGGCACTGAGTATTTACAAACTTCAAGGCTGTCTTTCCACAAAAATTGTCAACAAATACCCCCACCCTTCAGAAAAAAATTAACTAAATAAAACGTAATAAATAAACCCACCAAGGTTTGCTTTCAATGTACTTTTATGTTTTCAGTTATCCGACCAGATTCTGCACAGCCAAGAACTAAACATGATAAGAAAACTGATCCAGTCTCAAGGTATGCATGACTTCACTCTCACTCTTTGCATGGTGTGTTTTGATTCTAACTTTATCCAGTTTGCAATAGAGTATATTATATTTGCTAAACGAAACAAAACTACTGTGCAGGGCCAATTTTCATCTGCTTAAGCAAAATACCCAAATACATTTTCTGAGGCAGCTCTATGAAATTGTACCCAGGTCTCATGCATATTCGGAGGTTTGTGGGATCACTTTGGTTTAATGCTAGAATAAACCAAAAACTGGCAAGACTTGTACACGTACAGTCTATTTGATTACAGCTGTTCTTATTTGTGATTCAGGCATCAGATGTACAGAGCAGAATGGAACAGTCATCGAGCACCGGGAGAGAAGAACAGAAATGATCTGAGATGGAATATCCGGGTAAGTCTTAAACTCCTTGACCTGTAGGTGACTGCTCTCCCCATGTGTTACAGGCATGATATTCTTCCCACTTTAATCTGATTAACAACTTTTTTTTTTCACTTTGAACAATAGGAAAAATTGTGATAAAATAGCCTGAAAAGTATTCTAAACCATGTGTACGTGTTGGTCAGCCTTTGTACTAAAAAAAATATTCCTACTTTTTTCCAACGATCAAATTTTGTACCTAGTGTTAATGTTTGCTAAAGCCATGTGTGTAGTGTTAGATGTGCATCACATATCTTTACTGAGTTACATGTGTAACTCATAAAAAGCAGACCCGAGTTTGCCTAAGACGAACTTGGTTCCATACTTACCAGTCATTGAACAGTTTTCAACAAGATCTTTCTTGACTTGTAAAAATTGAATGAGGTGTAAACATGTAAAACAGGCGACTCATTTCTCTTTTCTTTACTAGTCCGCAGGGCGACTCAAACAAAAATTCCTTGCCACAAATAATGAGGTGGTACGGTGATAATTTCCCAAAGAGATTTTTTTAAACTTCTTAAAATGGTTTTACAAGTCTTGTTTTACAAGTCAAGTCTTGCAAATGTTTAATGTGGCCACGATCTGATAACATGCCATCGGTTATTTCAGTAGATATTTAATACAAACGTTAAAGCACGTATGCACACGTCTTGCATTTATATGTAAGCGAACGGGAAAAATAACTCAATTTTTGGGGGTTGGAAAATATGCTGTAAATCTCAACCTCGTTTCGGTTATATCCTTTGATATATTATAACCTTGCTACTCATGAAAAGATCACTATCGCCACATATTTTTTCCCAATGAGCATCGCTGATCGATTGTTAAATTACAAACATTTTAATGAAACCGGTTACTCAACTCATGAACCCCAAAATGGTTGCTGATGAAAAAAGTACTATCAAGGGTAGAAAATAGGGAATAATGCATTATTACATATGGGCTAGTGAAAAAACTTGTAGGCGACCCAAAATTTGTTTGACTCGTCTGGACTGCAAATGAAAAAAAATAAGGGAAATAACACTTTACATGTGTTCACCTCCCATTCACCTCTCATTTTTTCAGGATCTCATCCCTGATTGAAGGCCACACCATTTCTAATAAAATTTGCCCCTTTCTTTTGCATAAATATCTTTATCCGTACTATTTTCTTTCAGGAGCAAATGATGTACAAGGACACAGTCACATACCCAAGACGCACTCCAAAGGTTTTCTCTGCTAATAATTACGTCGTCCCAACTGACAAGAAAAGACAGGCACTAAGATGGGCTGTCAGGACGAGTCTTGCCCACAAACAGATGCCATTGTCAAACTTTGAATAACAGATGAGTTTTATGATTTTTGTATATATATTTATTTGTAATCTGCTATTAATTGGTGCCAGTCAGAAGTAACTTGTAACTGCCACACATGTAGACAGGGATCAAACCCAAGTTTATGGTACCGGCAGCAGAGGGAGCCGGCATGTTAAAGACACTGGACACTATTGGTAATGGTAAAAGCTAGTCTACACAGTTGGTGTATCTAAACATTATGCTTAAAATAACAGATTTGAGCTTAATCGGTCGTCGAAGTTGCGAGATATTAATGAAAGAAAAAACACCCTTGTCGCACCATTGTCACACGAAGTTGTGTGCGTTTAGATGCTTGATTTCGAGATCTCAAATTCTAAATCTGAGGTCTCGAAATCAAATTCGTGGAAAATTACTTCTTTCTCGAAAACTACTTCACTTTAGAGGGAGCTGTTTCTCACGTTTTATACTATCAACCTCTCCCCATTACTCGTAATTAAGAAAGGTTTTATGCTAATAATTATTTTGAGTAATTACCAATAGTGTCCACTGCCTTTAATCTGCAGGTCGCAGGTTGAAGACCCCCTCTAGTAATTTTTGTTTGTTCAACCCCAGAATGATTTAAAATTTATTGTCAGTTTTCCTTGTTTATTACTTGATGTATTTGATATGTTGAACATTTATTATACATGTACATGTAGAAAGGCATTGGTAAATTAGACTCCGAGGTTTGTCCTTAGATCAGACAAATACTGACCTTTGAAGAAAACAAAAACAAGGGCAAAACAAATTGAAGTAGGAAGATTTTCATAGCTATTCAATGATTGTCGTGCACTGGTTTTCTGAGAGCAAAACACATTGAAGTAGGAAGATTTTCATGTCTGCCATGAATGCGGACTTGCTGAAAACTTCAGATCCAAGCGTCACAGCCGAGTTTGATTGTAGATATCGACTGGTCGGCTTGTGAGATACTCAATGTGTACATCTGTTAACAAAGTATGTGCCTTATTAACATGAGTCTGCATTTAGTACTAGATTGCCTGAAATAAAAAGTTTGATAAAATTACTAATTAAGTGCTTCAGCGATAATGTATATAGTTTACTTTTTCATAAAATTTAATATTTTGAAGTATCAACACTTTTAATGACTTATGTGTAACTATTAATAAAACAAATTTAAAAACAATTTGAAAGAACTTTTTAGAGTAAATCTATATATCTCCTTTAGTTTGACTGAAGTGAGATTTTGACTCAATTTTTCATTATTGTAGTTACTCCTTACTTTTTGACCAGAACAACAAATTGCTGGACTAACCCCTTGTAAATTGTTTATGTTTTTTACACAAATTAGACAAAAATGCTTGACATTACGCTTTGTGAATCTTTAAATTTTTGACCCAAATTTGTACACAAATAATTAACTTACCCCTTGCAAATTAGTTAATTTTTGACCCAAATTTGACAAAAATGCTGGACTTACCCCTTTTGATTTTTTTCGTTGTCAAAACCACTGGACATACCCCTTGCAAATTTTCAAGTTTTTTACAAACATTTTACAAAAGTACTGGACAAATCTGGTCAACTGGATAAATATGTAAACAAATTTATAACTTCAGAGTCTTAAGTGAAAGGACGCAAGACAAATGGAATATGTTATAAAGCAACAGCCAAATAATTTATTTGCATTTTTACACTAGACATGGTTTAGTACCTTGAACCAACATGAGTTAAATTGTAAGAGGGAAAAACACAATCGTTTTTGAAAGAGTACATTCAAACCATTCCTGTCGCTTTGAAACTGTTAATGAAGTAACATCCCTTCAAGATATGTCTTTAATGAAGATACATGTAGATGTACAAGCTTAATACTTGCTAATGCCCTGCTTCAGCACACAGCTTTTCAACTTGTATACTACATATGCATAGATCACAGTCAAATCAAGGTTTTTATGTTGATCAAATACAACTTAGTATTGCATAGTTAATGTAATGAATTATTAAAAACAAGTCAACAAAAAGTCATTTACGCTGTAACACAACTAGGAGCAAAAAAGCCCGGTCCAAGTGGATTAATTATGGGATAATGCATAAGAGATTAATGATCCCTAATGTTGATCCTGTTTTAGCTATTCGCCATCAGCTTCACTGCTTTGATCTAAATTACTTAAAGACACCGGACACCTTTGGTAATTGTCAAAGACCAGTCTTCTCGTATCTCAACATTCATGTACGCACAAAATAACAAACCTGTGAAAATTGGTCATCGAAGTTGCAAGATAATAACACCATTGTCACACAAAGTTGTGTACTTGCAGATGCTTGATTTCGAGACCTCAAAATCTAATTTTTAGGTCTCGAAATCAAATTCAAATATTTTAGTGGAAAATTCTTTCTCGAAAACAACTTTACTTCAGAGGGAGCCGATTCTCACAATGTTTTTTACTACCAACAGCCCTTGATTATTCGTTAACAAGAAAGTTTTTATGCTAACAATTATTTTGAGTACTAACCAAGTGTCCACTGCCTTTAAAGAGTCCATCATTCTCCTCAAAATAATTATTTTGAGACTCTGTTCAGGACTCGTGTAGCAACAAAATTTGAGACTCTGTTCAGGACTCGTGTAGCAACAAAAATACGCTGTTTTATGATCCAGCATCCATGAACCACAAACCTAAAAATATTTGTATAATTCAAAAATTATAATTTCTTTTGTTGGTTGATAAATACATCTTTGTTGAAGTACAACATTTTGCAATACTTTCAAGAAACAAAATCAAAACTATTATTAATAAAACAGAACAAAAAGGTTATGTAAAGAGTACATGGAAAATAAACAAATACTGAAATGCTCTTCTTAGAAGTAAAATCTGGCTGAAACATTCTGTAAGCAAAGTATGGAAACACAATATGTTGGAATGTAAGATTACACACAAACGGTAAGTTGATAACGCTTATATACATATAAAGTACAAACCATATTGGCCGCCACTTACTGGTTTCAATATTTACAATGCATGGCCTTTAACTGTTTACTTGATACAGAACACTGAAACCTCAAAAAGTCTGCTTCACTACAGAGATTTTAGTTGCATTAAGATTATGCTGTTTCTGAAATTTAAAGTTCTTTGCAAGAAGCACTTGTTTGTCACTCATTGGAAGCCCTACTCCAGATGGTTTTCATATTCTTTAAGGGATGGGTTATTAAAGATGGATACAGCAATATCACAATTTTTGTTTGGCCTACTTTGACCCCTTGCACATCACACCTTCACACATTTTACTTAGTACAGTTTATCAGAACTATATTCCCATATACCCATGGCAACAAGCGGTGTGATATAAACCAATATCACTCGGCTCATATCACACAATGTTTATATTAACTCCACATATTACACTATTCTAAGCTATATACATTAGTCTGAGTGTCAAGTTTGCTTAAAGATAACTTCATCATCACACGTGCACGTCTGTGTCCCATACCCGAGTCTGCTATATTTGTTTGATATTCAACTTGCCCTTGCATGATAACTAGTATTGTTTGATATTCAACTTGCCCTTGCATGATAACTAGTATTGTTTGATATTCAACTTGCCCTTGCATGATAACTAGTATTGTTTGATATTCAACTTGCCCTTGCATGATAACTAGTATTGTTTGATATTCAACTTGCCCTTGCATGATAACTAGTATTGTTTGATATTCAACTTGCCCTTGCATGATAACTAGTATTGTTTGATATTCAACTTGCCCTTGCATGATAACTAGTATTTGTTTGATATTCAACTTGCCCTTGCATGATAACTAGTATTTGTTTGATATTCAACTTGCCCTTGCATGATAACTAGTATTATCCTTACACTATAGCAGCAGATAAATTTCAGACAACACCATCGATTAAAACACCATATTACGCTATAACATTTATAGCAATGACAATTACCTATAATGTAAGTCAAGTGACCATACTACGTGTCAGGTTAGAACACCCTATTTTGTTTAGTAACTTTTTATTAAATAACTCCCTTTTTGCCAAAATAGTTCCTATATACTAATCAATCAACAACCTTTATTGCTGTTCAATTTCGTTGTATTTCTTTAGTTCAATACAAAATGAGCTGTAACGCTCTCGAAGGCACCTTTACTTATTCACACTGTCACTGGAGTAACTTTCCTGTGGTTTCTCTCCATATTTCTGATTTCTAAATAAAGAACAAACCGGTTCCTCGTTCTGAATTGACACCTAGGGACACATAACAAACTGATTTAATTGTTGTTTTATTTATCAGTCAAGAACTGAAAACACAATCCACAGAGTGCCCCCGGCGGGATTCAAAGCTGGGTCCTAGTGGTTGAAGGCAAGGAAAGAAACCACTCTGCCGAACCAAAACGCCAAGATGAGGGCATTCTCTATGGGTGCGTTTGATTAGCTTCCCTGGGTCGACCCTGCGGTGCTCACTCGGGTGAGCCCCTGATAAGAGCTAATCAGACGTTCACTAGCCCTCTTGTGGTGATGTCATGCACCTCGGGCCAGCCCCAAGTGAGCCACTCCACAAGCAGGGCACTTGGAACTAACCCGGGTGAGCTCCTGGATTGACGTCAAAGCTATTTGAACTTACCGGGGGCAGACATGGGTCGACCCGGGAAGCTAATCGAACGCACCCGTGAGTCCTTAAAGAAAAAAACCAAAAAAACTTAATAACAATTTAGACCCCACCTAGTTGGCACCAATCTACTCTAGATACTGTAACACGTGTTAAATTTACATCAGGAATAAATAATCTTTTTTGTGCTTTTACCCATAGCCTGATGTGTGGTAAGCACTGTTTAGTCTCGCGTGGGCAAGCATTATTACATACTTCATGTACTTAGTGTGGACCAAAGAGGGCCACAAAGTGTATGCACTTGAAACGCTATGTGGAATGTTTAACATCTGGCACACAAGTGTTGAAGAAAATAAATCTCTGAAGTGCACAGAACAAAGTACTACCCATACATCATTATGGGTGAAAACACAAATAATTTACTCTATGATATGTTTGATTAAAGATGCTATGTCAGATTTTTGGCCCCAAACATGTGAATGGTATTTCTAAGAGTATCACCAGCTCTAACAAATTTTTTTTTAACTTTTACTTTTAATGGTCAGGAACCATGACAACAATTTAAAACGTTTCTTATAAAACACATAAGAATTGGTCACGTGATTGTCGGGATCCCGACAAAAACTAATTTTGAGCACTTTATTTCACTGCTACTAATAACTGGCAAACTTTTTCGAGCAATGGCTCAAATGAAAGCGTGTAACTTTCTCGACCCCCTTCATAATACCTATTGAATTTTAAATCAAAATGTTTGGGTCAAATCAGCCAGAAATCTGACATAGCATCTTTAATTAGTACCCAGGTTCCTGTACAAGGTTATACACCGTTGGTATTATATTCATTAATCTAGTCATCGTAAACATCATTTACAAGTCTTCAATTTCTAAATGCCCGTATAAAAAAAATATCATATTGTCTTGAGCTGGTGGGATGCAAACTAGCTCATTTTAATAATTTGTATCGATTAGTAGCTACCTTTGGGTTTTAAGCTTGGGCGATATCACAATATTATCGAATATCGCGATACTAATTTGGAAACGATTTCGATATCAGATTGGTTTGGTTTTAATCGAAATATCGATATATTGTGATATATCGTGATATATCGCGATATATCGCAATATCGATTAAATATCGCAAAATCGCGATGTATTTCCTAGCTGAGACATCTTGCACCCCATAGGTTTGGAGTAAAACCAGAAGAATAGGTCATTAAAACACCTCTCTTATGCTATGACTGTCTCTTCTACAACTTTCAATGGGAGTTAGAAGACTGATGTCAAGTTTAATTAATCGCGATTATATCGAATATCGCGATATATTGTCGGCGATATATCGTGAATAAAATCAATCGATATCGCCCAAGCTTATTGGGTTTTATGTTATCCTAATTTATAAAACAAAATCTTAAAAGAGGTTGGTAGTGAATCTGAAATTTTAACAATGCTGAAAAAAAAAATTGCAAAATTTCTTTTTTTTTGGGAAGACGAATTTAACTTTGATACAAAATTCAAACAATAAGTTTCTGGTAAGAATAAATGTTTCACTGAACATCAAGTTTTGTATTTTGTATGCTGTTCATGTTCCAATTCTAAACTGACTTTCCGGCGGTGGGTGCAAGATTCGTAAGGCGGTGGTGAGAGACATTCCGGATTAAAATGTATTAAACCATTCTCGAAATGTTTGGAGGTTTGTTGAAAGGATGACATTTCAACCTTTTAGTAACCCCTGGAGTTATAGATTCCAAGGTGCTCTCAGAAACCATTTCCTAAGCACTAGAAAAGCAGATGAAAATAACTGGATTTCTTTAGATACAGAGAAAATAACAGCTACTTTTTTTTCTCAGAAAGATTGAAATTTCTCATGTTTGGTTAAGTCTATCTTTATAACTTTCTCTACTAACTGAAGGGGCAGTACAGTGCTTGGTAATTCTCTTTTAAGAATATAAGAATTCAAGCAGTGGAAATATATCTGCAGTACTTGCTTGTGTTTTGTCTTAGGACTTGTTTCTTTATAATGCAATCATTAATACTAGCAAGACAGTTAACCTGTCCCTGTTCATCATCTTCACACAGTCACATAGTGACGTGATACTGTTCTCGTCTTGTTGAAAGCCTTATTGTCCTACAGAGCAGGCTTCAAAGTTTGTATACCTGCAGTTGTTGCTTGTGTTTTGGGTAAACAGAATAAGAAATCAAATTGTTTAGTTCACTCTCTTTGGAGTTGTTGAGCATGAATACCAAGACAGTCAACCGGACCTGTCATTGTTCGTCATCTTCACATAGCCACAGCGAGACACAATACTGTCCCCCTCTTATTGCCAACCACAATGTCCTACAGAGCAGGTTCCAAAGTTTGTTGAGTCTCTGGCGTAGTAGTCCCTTCACTCACCGCATCTCCCATCTTCACACTGTCACAGCGTGACCCGATACTGTTTTCTTTTTGCCAACCGTAATGTCCTACAAAGCAGGTTCCAAAGTTTGTTGAGTCTCTGTCGTAGTAGTCCCTTCACTCACCTCATCTCCGATCTTCTGCCTAACGAGGGACACTAAGAGATCCGAGTAGTGGTCCAGCAGAGCAACAGCCGAAGTCGTCTCTCCCTCCACAGTCATTCCATTAGCCGGAGTCTTCTGACAGGATGCCAGGGAGGACTTCAGGGCGTTGATATCCGTCGGAGAGACCATTGACTGTCTGGTTGTAGGAATACCTGACGAAAAGGACTGTGGGACCTCGTCAAATGGCAGTGAGGTTTCACTGACATCGGACATGGTGTCGTCGGTTGTGACTGAAGGGTTAAGGAGATGCCGTTGTTGTCTGGTAGAGGAGATGGTAGAGGAGGCAGATTGCATCTGACTTAAAGTTGAGTTGAAGTAGTCGAAGAAATGCTGATGATTCTCACCTTCGGCAGAGCGAATCTATTCAACCAAATCAAAGAAATTGTCAAATGAACAGAAAACAAATATTGTATGCTTGATGCGATTAGTTTTTGCGGTGACCCACTGCAAAAAACAAGATTTGAACTGGGCTCTCGTCACCGGTGTTCCTGGCTGGATTGGCAGCATATTGTGCCACAGCACCTTGTAAACATTACATGGTGCTTAAGGATTAGGTCTTATATCTTAAAATTCGCCCCACTCCTTGCAGTAATAATACCTGCCGCTTTGTATCTGTTGGCAAAATGCATGTTATAAATACGGTTATTATTATTAATATTATTATTCGGTAGTTAAGTACTATGGACATTTGCTCAGGAATGTGAATACAGAAAAATATAGCACGTCTGCGTCCCATATCCAACGATAATGAATTTATCTGCAGGCAAGTTCGCCATACTATATTTACAACAAATTATGGGTATTTTTGTTTTCAAGGATTCTGTACAATCTGAATTTAAAAAGAAGTTTTGATTTCATAGAACATTATAACCTTCGTTAATTTTTTTTGGTCTCCATTTTAAACATGTGACTTGCAGTCTATTGTAGTCTTATATTTATGTATTATCTGAATCTTCCAGACGCTTACCTGATAACATAGATCCAGACATTGATCAAACGCTGTCTTCATTGTGTCCACTTTGGCCTTCATCATGTCAAAGGTCAAGGTTGGTGACCCCCCTTCAGGACTTGGAACTGGAAAAAAAAAATTCAATTTGATATTTATAATGTTTTGTTCCATTTTACAACTCTTTATGAATAAGGGAATAAAAGGGTAGCGACGAGTTCTTTCACGGCCGTTTAAAACAGGCAGGGTCGTTACCGTGTGATAAAGGTCAGAGCCGAAAGCGAGGGCCTATATCACATGGCAATGACCCTGCAAGGTTTTAAACGGCCATTAAAGAATGAGTCACTACTCTTTTATTCCCATTCATAAATGCCTTTTTGGTTAAAAGGCGTAATAAAGTAAGAAACTCTGTAAAACTTATCCGTTTCCGACGTGCTTGAGCTCTGCATGAACATGTACGATGTCCATGTGTTGCATTGTTATGACTGAGACGCCTATATCCGACAGTTTCTGGCTCCGTTCGTGCGTGTACAGTCTTGGTGCAACACGTTCTCAATTTCCTTTCACACACAGCCAGCCAACTCACCGACAGCGCCCGCATTGCCGTCCGCTCACAACCGGTTATAAACACTGGTCATTATCAAAGGTTTAAATATCCCCACGTGACGCGCTCTCCACCAATAGGAATAGCGAAACTGTCTGAGGTATTTATGAATCTTGATTAAAACACAACAATGACGCAAAATATCTGAGCTCAGTTTTACGGCTCTGTTTACCACCAAACTATGTGCTTGCGATCACCATTCTCTGTTCCCAGGCATGATATTTGATCCTTGGAAAAAAGTAGGACAGTCTTTTGGGGCACAAAGGCTGACCTACATGTACTTGTTCAGAAAGCGTAGGGTTTAAAAGACTTTTTAGGTTATTTAATCACAGCTTTTCTGATTGTTCTAAGAGCAAACACAAACCGGAAATCAGACTAAAGTGGGAAGATTATCGTGCTTGATTACATACCTCTTATCCCTGTGGCTTTACATGCATCCTGATCTATCGACTCACTCGTTGTTCCAGCAGCTTCCAAGACCTCTCTATCAAGATGATCTATTCTAGGTGATGAACTCCTCTCAACAGTCTCATTATTCAGTGAAGATCTCCTTCTGTCAGTCTGAGTTCTTGGTGAATGAGTGTTACCATCTTCAGAGTGGTTGGTTGTGTTATTATTATTAGAGGCATTAGTCTCACTGCTTTCAGACTTCTCTCGCCGACGTCTTCTAGGCACGGGTCTCACCAAGTCTTTCTTGGGTGACTCACCGTTTTGGTTAAACTCCACTTTGATGATAGGAGCTGATCCTTTCCTGGCAGTGCGTGGGGAGGCAGGGCGTGGTGATAAGGGGCGGGGTGATGTTGGGCATGGCGATGATGAGCGTGGTGGTGATGACCGCCTGGTTAAGTTCAAACTATTACTTCGTTTCTCCCGGTAGGCTGCAGCTGCCACTTTCCTCCTTGAGGAACGAGTTGAATCCACCTGAGAATGATCCGATGCTGAGACGGAGTCGCTGGAGGTCCTCTGATCCCCTGATGTAGCAGTCTCATTAGTAGGGGGTGGAGTGTTTGATGAGCTACGTTTCCGCTGCCTTAACTCCTCGACAGCTTTGGAAGCAGAGGACCTTCGACAGGTTCTGCTGCTCTTACAAACCGTTGTGCTCGTCGGTGGAGGCATTGCCAGTGCGTCACCACTATCTTTAGAGTTAGGTTCAATGTCTTGTTGAGACGATGCATCACTGGTTAACTGTGGAGAAGTTGATCGTGCGAGATCATCTGGGATCTGAGTTGAATCTATTTGGGAGACGGCTTCATTGATCAGTTGATCATTGCTTGTTTTGTCCGTCAACTCTATAGCAGATTCCGACTGCTGTTGAGTTTTCTCAACCAGCGAATCCTTTGCTGATTGCGTGTCCCCTGCCCTTGTGAACCTGGCAGTGACAGATTCGGTCTCAGGTGAAGTTTCTTCCGACTTGGACGGTTTGGAGCCCTCAACAGCACCTCCCAAGGAGGGTCTCTTTTTCTTCTTCAGCCTTGAGGGCGAGGAAGGAGGGGTGTCGTTCTCCTTCCGCGTGGATTTCTTGGCTCGAGAGCTAGTCGTTCCAATCTCATAAGACTTTGGCTTCAAGAGGTTGGGAACATTCGGAAGAACACGTTCTGTGCGAGCTCGATATTTCTCCCTCGCTGGACTGTTGGCTCGTATACGTTTCCTCTCAACGCTCTGACTACGAGGGTGAGTCTTTAGCACAATGTTGAAAGTGGGAGATTCAGTTCTGCCTTCTTCATCCTTGGATGCTGATAAAAAATGGACAGGAGAGGAACCCAAGAAATTAACAATCCTCAATTAAAATATTAATTGGTGGCCATTAGTAAAGTACTCTCCAAACTATGCTTACATTTTAAGATGCAAATGGTTCCAAATCATTATGAATGAGTAAACAATATTTACACTTTGTTTGACCCAACACATTGGGAAACAACAACCTTGTGAAATGTTAAGCTTAATCAGTGATCAGAGACCAGAGATCAATTGTTTCACTCACTTTAGAGACCATTATTTCTTTATGGTTTTCACAAATTGCCCAGATGTTGCTAATATTGTTTATTTCTTTAATCAAATTTTACAAGTAAAGATTTAATTTAGGCTTGTGTTTAGACATTGGGATACTATGTAAACATACTTCATTGGAAAAGTTTCATATCCGGACATGATCTTTACCTTTTTTAACCTCTTTACTTAAATGGATGTTGGTCAAACCTTCGGCCACCAAAGAGTTACAATAAACACAATTCTCTACCATGACCTTCCTTATTACATGCAAGTTGTGTAAATCTGTGAACATTTATTTTGTTCAATCCTACCAATGTGGTTTAGACCCTTTAATGCACACATAATGCATTCTTTTTACTGTCAAGTACCTACATTTCTTAAATGCAAACTTGCTGGTCTCACTGAAAAAGCAGCAAATCACAAACAACTTACAGCCAAGCCACGCAAGAAGTCTTGTCAAAGGACAGAATCCCACGAGACTCGACTAAAATCTCACTAACCTTCTCTAAGATCAGACATGGATGTTGCCTTCCTCATGGTCGTAACCGACGTCTGCTCTTTCCTGGCCTTCATCCTCTCTACCTTGCTCCTACTACCAGACGATATTGATCTACGACTCTGATGAGACTCATACTTAGAGGTCCTCTCCAAGTTCTCCTTGTTGGCCTTCTCCACTGCCTCAGTGGTATCCTTAGTCGAGGATCTTTTGCCTTTGATGATGGGCAAGTGCTCCGATGTTGTGGTGATGACGCTGGATTGGCTGTCCGAGCTGATGATGCTCTCTGAGCGGCTCGATGGACGAGAAATTGAAACATCAGTAAGAACATTCAAGTCGGACGCCGACACCTCCGTTACATCAAGCGAAGCTTGACCACTGTCATCAGTCAACGCTGATAATCTTGTATCAGTTTGATCACATGAAGGAATGTCTTCGTTTGTCGTCTGCGACTCTTTGGTTTCTAGGGTTTCATTAGATTCCTTTTCAACAACCTGTCTGGATTCTTCAGTCACGGTTAAGTCCTCCTTCACTGCCTCCTTCTCGTTGACGTCAGAATTCTCAAGCAACGTTTGCTGAGACTCGGTTTTGGCTTCGACAGTTTCCACAAATTTCTCAGAATCTTGTTCCTTGTTAATAACATCCATTGGAGCATCTCTCTCATTTAGTTCATGGTCCGTTAAGTCCGTGCTCTTGGCAGGTTCCTTAACAACCTCCACCTGTTCAATGTTCACAGGCATCTCGCCTTCTTTGGAATGTTCCTGACTACTGGCAGTTTGGAGGGATTTCTTTGGTGATGTGGGCGTTAAGTTAGGGGTAGTTGTTGTAGTGGAGGAGGAAGATGATGAGGATGTTGTAGACTTACTACTAAGGGATAACGATTTCCATCCCATCTAAAAATGGAAAGATCAGCAGTTGTTGTTAAGATGATGAAGCCCAAAATATATTCTGTTCCTTAAACAGGTAATCAATATTAAATTTTTTTATTTTTTTTGGGGGGGGGGGGTGGTTGATATTGGGAGGTTTCATACAGGGTTGGTAAAGATAAAAAACATCCTTGTGTAATTTCAGTTTGAAAGCTTATCGAATTATGAATTTCATACTGGAATTTCATACTAGAACATTTTTTTCTGTGATATATTTCCCCCTGAAATGAAGTCATATACAGGAAAAATGTAAATGTAAACCTTTAAAGCATTTCTTTTTTAAAAGCAAGTTTTTAAACCAGAAGCTAACTTTGGTTAGGACAATGTATTTACATGCTGAAAATTGTGCACGGTTTTCCAGCATTTTTCCTACTTTCACTGGGTTGAGCCCAAATTGTTACAGGTTTGTAATATGGCTGATCACACAGAACATAGTCTGCGACTTTTTTAGTCAGTTCAACCAATCCTGTATAGACGATGTGACCTCTGACATCACACGAAAACCATAACATGATTCGCGCGCATACCGCCGGGCAAAACCTTTGTGTTTTGGCAGCCAGCTAGAGAGTGTACGCAATCTTACTATGACTACGCAACTCAGTGCCCGGCGAAACATGACGTATATAGTGTTTTGTCAACATCGTCTATAATAACTCCTTTAAAGCCATTGGACCCTTTCGGTACAGAATTTTTTTTTAAGTTTACAGATGTACAAATACTTTACAGGGTTTACAGAATGTAAAGGTCAAAGACTTTACTTGAAATATTATTCCATGAAATGCTTTACTTTTTGAGAAAACATTCAAACAATATCAATTCTCGATATCAAGAATTACGGATTTATTTTAAACACATGTCATGACACGGCGAAACGCGCGGATACAAGGGTGGGTTTTCTCGTTATTTTCTCCCGACTCAGATGACCGATTGAGCCTAAATTTTCACAGGTTTGTTACTTTATATAGAAGTCGTAATACACGAAGTGTGGGCCTTGGACAATACTGTTTACCGAAAGTGTCCAATGGCTTTAAGAAATTGCAAAATAGTGGTACAACAATCAATAAATAACAACACTTGACTAGTGGTGGTTTCATGTTTCCTCCCAAACAAATTACAAGGCTAAAAGTTTCTAAATGTGCTAAAAAGTAAAATAAAATCATGCATTCGTCCCTGTAGCTACAAATACCCAAACCAGCAAGCAGCCACAACCCACAAGCAGTAATTAGCATTCCACTACCCCATCATGAAACACATAAACAGCACGTCATGCATATTGAACTGCCAACCTTAAATCAGCACCAAGAAATAAATGGAATGCAAAGAAATCAAAGCATGCTTGAAAAAAGATTCAAAACAAACTGCAAAATATTACAGCAGAAGAATCAAAACCAATTTCAGTTGTGCTTAGTGTTTAGATTAGATTTTTGGGGAAAATCCTGCTACTTGATTAAAAAAAATCAAGCTAAACGCGACTACGCGTAAATTTTATAAAAACATGTGATTTGTGTATACAAAATTAATCAAAAACATTTGACAAAAGTGTTTAAATGATGCAAACTGTGCGCTGTGCATGTGCAAGGTGCAATGGATTGAAATGAAGAGTTAATTCCAGACTCAAGAATACCTTCATCATATTATTTGATTTTCTAAATCTGGTAAAATATCCCATTTCAAAAGGTTCAATGATATTGATTCTGTCAAATGAGTGCAATTTGAGTGAATGTGATGTTGTGCTGAGTACTAAAGGATGCCATTCCGCTTGAAAAAAACACCCCACCGAGAAGGGCAGCGCTCAAGCATGGCGCTCGCTGGGTCAACGCATCAATCCTTGACCTTTGACACTTACAGATTGTAGTCTCCGTCTAGTCTCATCTACAGCTCTAGCCATGACGTCCTTGCGACGTTGAAGGTACTAATGATTGAGATGGAAAGATGAGTAGAGAAAGAGAGAGAGGCAATGATTTGTGCACTGAGAGGACCATGATCTGGTCATGTTATCCCTCCTGGCTCAGAGCTCATGAATCACCCCCAACCTATGATGCAAGAGGCAGTTAGTGTTTCATAATAGGCATGATGTTTGGTCCTTGGAAAAATAGTAGGTACATTTTGTCTAGTACAAGGGCTGGCCTACTTGTTACACAAACTGTGGCCGATAACCAAGTTTGCTGGTAAAGCTAGACTTGATAAATAGAAAAGATGTAACTTATTTCTTTTTAGCATTACCAGAAATAAAATGCATTTGCAGCTAGATTTAACTAATAACGGATTGCTTTATCAATCACACTTAGTCAGGGTGGAGCGTATCCAAGACAAGCCAATGTTTACTAGCAAAAAAGCTTAAGTTGCCAGCTTTTCACCGAGTTAATAACAGTTGGAAGTTTAAAAGCACCCTGAAAAGCTACCACCCTGTATTAGGGTTTCAAGCAATTCTATTTGTTAATAAAAAGCTTTCCATCACCCCACTGCTGTAAAAATGAAAAACATTCAAACTATTTCAGTATTTACGGTTTACGTTTTAATTTTTTCATTGAAGACAAAACCTGGCAAACTCAAAACATAGAAAAAGATACTAAAAGAAAAACCCACATCAATCAATGAGCGCAACTACAAATGAACACAGATTGCCAAAAACCTGCTCAGGCTAAACTCAATCCACTAAAACTAAATGAATAAATGAGCGAAAGGACTTCAACCATTCAACTCTGATCACTGTAACAAAAAATACACTCTGCAATCAACAACCACGATGCATCAGAGAACATGTCATAAAGAATCACATGCAATGAGTCAAACAAAATGATGAGCTTTTATCAAAATGGTGAGATTTTATTTCTTAAAGCATTCTGTTGATAAATCGCAACAAAACATGGGGGTGGCAATGAACAAGTTCAGATGAGGTAAGAAAACATCTGAGTATCAGCCCAAATCAGTGAAAACTCACTGTACAAGGTTCCGTGAAAACTCACTGTACAAGGTTCAGTGAAAACTCACAGTACAAGGTTCCGTGAAAACTCACTGTACAAGGTTCAGTGAAAACTCACAGTACAAGGTTCAGTGAAAACTCACAGTACATTGTTCAGTGAAAACTTACAGTATATTGTTCAGTGAAAACTTACAGTACAAGGTTCAGTGAAAACTTACTGTACAATGTTCAGTGAAAACATACTGTACCATGTTCAGTGAAAACTTACTGTAAAATGTTCAGTGAAAACTTACTGTACAATTTTCAATGAAAACTCACAGTACAAGGTTCAGTGAAAACTCACTGTACAAGGTTCAGTGAAAACTCACAGTACAAGGTTCAGTGAAAACTCACTGTACAAGGTTCAGTGAAAACTCACAGTACACTGTTCAGTGAAAACTCACTGTACAATGTTCAGTGAAAACTTACTGTACAATGTTCAGTGAAAACATACTGTACAATGTTCAGTGAAAACTTACTGTACAATGTTCAGTGAAAACTTACTGTACAATGTACAGTGAAAACTTACTGTACAATGTTCAGAAAGTATGCAAATCAGTCTCTTGTAGAAAAAAAACTGTCATTTTGATTAACTCATTGCATGGCTATGTATTCAAGAAACACATACAAACATGAAGTCGTTACTAACAGGCCTGGAATTTCATGAAGTGCGGGGGAGGTCACTGTCTCTGTTGCTCGGGTATTTTGCCCATTGACACCGAAGCGACCTTTGCAAAAGTGGAACCCTCCACAGATGAAATTTCAAAACCTGTGTGAACCATTGGAATCTTTTCTTCACATTGTTCAATTTACTTAATAGTAAAACTGCATCAAATTACAAGAAAACACTTTGCTTAACATATTCAGCATATGGACAATCTAAAAAAAAGACTCCACAACAAGCACATCTCAAAGTGTCACAAAAACAGAAAGGCAAGCACATGTGATTCTCCTCTTACCACTTGAGCCGTGACTCCGCCCACTGATGATGTTGGCATCTTGTGCATACTTGACGCTATACTCCTTGAGAACAGAAAAGTTAATCCAATCAAATCATTGATCTTCACAAGTTATATTAAGATCAATTGAATATAAATCAACCCCTTGTAACAACATCACATATAGCTAAGGTTCGTCATGCTTATCACTTAATGGTAATTGGTCAGACACTGCATCACCTTAAAGGCGTGCTAAACTGTATAATACACAGGAGCATCGACTCCCAAAACAGACAACCAAGAATAGTGTGATGATGTTATCAGGGCCTAATTTCATAGAGCTGCTTAAGCAGAAAATATTGCACAACAATTTTCTGTTAAGCAGAAATGAGCAGGATATCAGTCACAAATTGTACATGTGACATGGTTGTTTGGCTGGTAACCTTATTCTGGTAAGCATAATTTTTGATATGCTTAGTTACATGTTGTGCTATGAAATTGGGCCCTGGTGAATTTGGAAGAATACATCTTACTATTGAGAGTTTCTGTACCTGCAAAAAGTTGCTTTCTCAAACATTAAACAGTTACTTTTAAAATGAAGAGCAATAATAGCTTGGTTTCCAAGCAGATGTAAACTACAGTATGCCCTTATTTATCAGTTGGACTCAAACTCTTTGGTTTATGCAATTCTTTTTTTCAATGGTTCAAACTTACTTGAGATGACTCGACTGCGACCTTGACAGGAACTTGGATGAGATACTCAGCCGATGCTGCATACCGTTACTGATCCCCACCGAGGCAAAGCCCGACTGAAGCTGCTCCAAACACTTGCCGAACTTCTCCTTCTCAGCGAAGGTGAAGTTGGTGTGCAGGAAACTCTCTTCATCTTTGTCCTGATCGGGACTGGGTGAATCCTGACTTGTGGTGGCGCTCTCCGTGTTATTGCCGCTAGTGGAGGGGCTCGTTGAGGAGGAGGGGTCATCATCCATGGAGGGTTTGGATTCTTCTTCTACTTCCTCCTCCTCCTCCTCCTCTTCTTCTTCATCTTCATCTTCTTCTTCATCTTCACTTGTGCCAAGACTTACTGGATCGGTGCTCTCAGATCCCTCAGCTACATATTTTAAGATCATGAAAAATAGGAGATGATAATAAAAACGTCGTAGGTACGAATCCCACCCAGTAATATGCCTGTTTTTTTTTCCAAAGAACTCGGCGAAAGTACTGAGTAATATTGCTAATACCAATCGATGTTCGGATAAAACCAAAATTAATAATAATTAACAAATAAAATTTCACTTTCTTGGGTGAAAACAATTCAGGCAGACTAATGATCAGCAATGGGGCATTGATTGACCAATGCTATGGTTTTTGAGATTGGCAATGTATACCTGTGGTTTTTGGATCCGTTTGATTATTTAATCCTATGTAAACGTGGACATAAACAATTAAACTATCCTGTGAAAATTTCATTTTAAAAGACAGATATCGCAACAAAATCTGGAGCGGTTATGTCCATGCAGGAAGAGTTATCCCAATAGGAATACACAATCTGAGAAAAGGAATGACAGTAGCGCTTCTCATATTATCTTAAATTTGTTGTTTCTATACTATCTTTCCAAGGGGTTTTAAACCGGTCACTTGAGACTGGGCGGCCCAGGAAAGAGTTAATCATTCCTAGATCCCATGAACACAAAATATGACTTTGCTAACAATCTATGCTCATCTATTTAGAATTTTCACAGCCTAAACATCGAGTGTCAACCCTAACCTTTAGCAAGATCTTCATCCTGAATGACCCGACTATTTCTTGGACTCTCCTTCTCCTTCTGCTCATGTTTGATGAAGGATCGAGCTCTTCGTCTCTGAAGCTCCTCCATGCTGGACGTAGACTCCGTCACCAGAAACTGCAAACTGAAGAAACAAACTCATATATATAAACTTTATATAAGCCGTTTATTTTTATGCACAGAACACTACCAACTATTGATCACTCACATCTTTGGCTAAGAAGTTTTTAAATTCATTTCACATTTATTTCCATACTGTAAAACATAAAGCATTACAGAATGCATATACAATGTATAAGCCAACAGAGTAGTATAAGGTTTATACAGTCAACGAAAAGGAACAGTATGGAGGCCAATTTGATCAGCCAAGGCATGTAGTAATCAGCCTGTGGACAGAGACAAGACAAACAGACAGACAGAGACAAGACAAACAGACAGACAGAGACAGTATGGAGGCCAATTTGATCAGCCAAGGCATGTAGTAATCAGCCTGTGGACAGACAGAGACAAGATATACAAACAAACAAAGACAAGACAAACAGACAGACAGAGACAGTATGGAGGCCGATTTGATCAGCCAAGGCATGTAATAATCAGCCTGTAGACAGATACAAGACAAACAGACAGACAGAGACAAGACAAACAGACAGACAGAGACAGTATGGAGGCCAATTTGATCAGCCAAGGCATGTAGTAATCAGCCTGTGGACAGAGACGAGACAAACAGACAGACAGAGACAAGACAAACAGACAGACGGAGACAGTATGGAGGCCAATTTGATCAGCCAAGGCTTGTAGTAATCAGCCTGTAGACAGACAGAGACAAGATAAATGGACAAACAGAGACAAGACAAACAGACAGACAGAGACAGTATGGAGGCCAATTTGATCAGCCAATGCATGTAGTAATCAGCCTGTGGACAGAGACAAGACAAACAGACAGACAGAGACAAGACAAACAGACAGACAGAGACAAGACAAACAGACAGACAGAGACAGTATGGAGGCCAATTTGATCAGCCAAGGCATGTAGTAATCAGCCTGTGGACAGAGACAAGACAAACAGACAGACAGAGACAAGACAAACAGACAGACAGAGACAAGACAAACAGACAGACAGAGACAGTATGGAGGCCGATTTGATCAGCCAAGGCATGTAGTAATCAGCATGTGGACAGAGACAAGACAAACAGACAGACAGAGACAAGACAAACAGACAGACAGAGACAAGACAAACAGACAGACAGAGACAGTATGGAGGCCAATTTGATCAGCCAAGGCATGTAGTAATCAGCCTGTGGACAGAGACGAGACAAACAGACAGACAGAGACAGTATGGAGGCCAATTTGATCAGCCAATGCATGTAGTAATCAGCCTGTGGACAGAGACAAGACAAACAGACAGACAGAGACAAGACAAACAGACAGACAGAGACAAGACAAACAGACAGACAGAGACAGTATGGAGGCCAATTTGATCAGCCAAGGCATGTAGTAATCAGCCTGTGGACAGAGACAAGACAAACAGACAGACAGAGACAAGACAAACAGACAGACAGAGACAAGACAAACAGACAGACAGAGACAGTATGGAGGCCGATTTGATCAGCCAAGGCATGTAGTAATCAGCATGTGGACAGACTGAGACAAGATAAACGGATAAAAAGAAGACGTATGTATAGGAACATGACAACTTACAAACATCAACAACGATAAAATCAGATGTATATTATGAAAAAGAACAAATGATGATATACCTGGTAAAGCAGTCAATGGAAAGAAAGCTTTGTTATATACTGTACTTGCAAGATAATGCCTCTTTTGACTAAACCAAAGTATGATTTTTTAGTAGGTTGATACTTGTTAATAAAATACTCAAGATACCTCTCTGGTGATGTAATGGATTCCTCACTCGGTGGATAAATGATGACCTCATTGGCCTCTTCTTCTTCTTCCTCTTCAGCTTCCTCATCGAGCTTAGCAGAGCCTTGGTCATCGTCGGGCGTATCTGGGCTCATCAGTGCATCGGTGGGATGACTGGTGGGTGGTAGGAAGGGGTCACTACCACGGGAAGAGGTCACAAACCCTTTTAACTGTGGAAAGATATAATTTACAAAAACTAAACTATTAACCCACTACTAGCCTCTGCTACTAAACCTATTAATCTTGGAGAAGTGTTGGTTACTGCCTAGCATACATTCATGCCCATTTTTAAAAAGCTGTTTATGGGTTAGCATAATTCATGATTTCTGTGCAACAGAATTACGCTCAACTAACTAACCAGCTAAATACCATATCACATTTCCGCTTAAACACAAATTATTAAGCAATCTTTTTGATATTTTTCTATGATTGGACCCAGCTTAAAAGAACTGGCAGCAAGCTACGTGTAGCATGCCTTTTATTTTTTGTACGGCAGCTAGCTGCTTATAAGCAGAGAAATATCTGCATAAACGCTTTAAGCAATTAGGCGCTTGGTTCACTTTCATGGCACTACAGCCAAATTCTTTGCTTACATACATTACAGGGGGCTATTTGTAAAAGAAAAATTTTTTTGTAAGCAGCATCATGAAACAAGGTCCTGTGTGGCAGGAGATTCTGTCTCTCCAGTTGACAAACTGTGTACAAACTTCTTCTGATAGCGCCCTCTTGTGAATCAATCTCCTTCAGCCCATGTTAAGTTCCAATGTGGGGGAAAAAATCTACGGGTTACAGATTTCCCCTGGACTGGCAGTTTTCCTTCAGTTGTAAGACTTTTGCTCAGTCTTTAAAGTTCAAATTAAAAATTGTTTATCACATTCAAGTGAGATATTTGTGGGTAGTTGTTTAGTAATAAAGATAAAGATAAGTTGGTGGCTTACCAATGGATTTGAAATATTGACTTGCTCTTCCAGACCAGCTAGTCCTTCCTCTGCAGACACAAATTCATCCGCTTCTTCAATTGTAAGGGTGTTCTGATAACAAGATCGTAAGAAAAACTATAGTACTTAACTTGTGGGTACATCCGTGTATAAAACTCTTCAAGGAAAATGTTAGCTCTGAGAAGGGCCGGGGTGGTGTTGCGTTTCACTTCATACTCTGCTCATATAGACTGTGCAAGTCTCGCACGAATCGGAACGAGAAAGCACATCAAACAAAAAAACTGTATTCTTTCTTTAAGACACTGGACACTAATGGTAAAATTGTCAAAGACCAGTCTTCTTACTTGGTGTATCTCAACATATGCATAAAATAACAAAGTCAAGTTTTGTTCTCGGTTTTTCTTTGCTATTTTGTTGTTGTTTTGATTTTATAATACATGTACATCAAAGGATAATCGTTTCATAATAACACACTTAACAGTTGACCAAGTTCATACCTGAATTTTCTCTGCTTCAGCAAGGGCAGCCTGAAATCAAGAAATCAAAACTTAGGTCAAAGTTTTAGAAAATTTTCCTGATACTTCATGTTTAACATTTCAAAATGTTAAATTAACTTTTCAGAAAATACGCAATGACTTAAGAAAACCTAACAAGACCTAGGTGCTCTTGACTATTTCAATACTAATAAGGGGTTGACCCAATTCACTCCATGTCATCATCATCACAATGGTCTTGGTTGTGCCATTTTGAGAGTCAATGTCCCTGTGTGTTATACAGTGTAGTGTGCATTCTAGGTAACGCAACCTTTACATACCAACAATATTTTGACTGCCAAAGTGTGGCAGACAGTTGCCATATTATATCAAATTTATCAAATTGGAATCTTTTTAGTGCACACAGGGAAAACAATTTCCACTTTTTACTTGTAATCTGTGATGAAATAAATAAATTGAACTGAATTGAATTGAATTGACTATGTGACTTTGGTGCAAGGGTTAAGTACGTGTATTAACCAACATATAAAAAAAAGTCACCGTCAACTAGACAGTAATCATGCTCCCACAATTTCAAATAATATAGTTGGTGCTTTTTATTAGAGGCAAATCGTGCTAAACTTTCATTGAGATAAACTGTATAATTGTCAACAATCTCAGTTGATTTGATCGAGAGTTCTGTAAAAGTGTGTCAAATGCAAGGATTAAATTAGGTGAAATTATGAACTTAATAATGAAAAACCCAGATAAACGGACAGACAGTAAATTTTAAGTGAGGATGAGGTTCTGTTTTAACACACGAATTATACATGCCAGACTAAAACAAAAAACATTTCAAATTTTATATAAAATTTAAAAAAACGTGCAGAAAACTCTTTGAAATATGGCTAACAATTTAAACCTCTGTTAACCTTCACCAAAAAGAAACTGAATAGAACAATCAAATCGAACTGTTTAAACAAAAATTTATTGAAGTAAAGCTTGGGTCGATTTCACAAAACTCTTCCTAGCTTAGGATCGCTCCTAGGATTTAGGACGAGTCTTAGCCTTAAGATCGATCCTACTTAAGACTGACCCTCGAAACTACTTCAAATGCTTGCAAGTGTCTTGGTTATTTCTCATCATGCATTCTCCGGGTTAGTTGTAACACTCTTCCGCCGAATCCAAAACTTACCAAATTTCATAACATGTCAGTAGGTCAGTACGAACTATAAGGTGCAGCAGTAGTAGTACGAGGGGTAAGTTGAACGCCACACATCAAGAAACGTTGGAAGATAAACTAGAGTAATACTTACAGAATGAAGAAGAGCAAAATGTCTTACTTGATCTGCCAAGGCTTCTGGTTCTACCGTGTAGCGTCTTCGATCTGATACCAAAAATGGAAATTTAATCGAGTTTAATATTCAAATTCAATTCTTAAATTAAGTCATGGGAACTTATAATACATCTTTCTGAGACAAAGCAAATGGCAGTTCCTAATCCAAGACTATCATGATGAATTCAATCATATATCAGTACTGTCTATCTCTTTTAGTATGGATCCTTTATTTTACAGTGGTTGTAAGAATAACAACATAACCAAGCTTAAGTCCTAGAAGGCAGAATAAGTTCTTTATCTTACAGTGGTTGTAAACAAAACAGCATAACAAACTGACAAAGGTCAAGTCCTAGAAGTGGTTGTAAAAGTATACTATAACCAAGGAAAAGTACTAGAATGCACCATAGATCCCTTATCTTACAGCAGTTGTTAAAGGAACACGTTGCCTTGGATCGGTCGAGTTGGTCTTTAAAAAACGTTTGTAGCTGTTCGCTATAAAATGCATATGGTTAGAAAGATGTTGTAAAAGTAGAATACGATGATCTAAACAAATATACATGTACCTCGAAATTGCGTGGTTCTCCTTTTACCTCGTCGACTAACACGGTCGACCATTTATGGAAGTCAAATTTTTTACCCCTTAGATGGCCGACCGCGTTGGTTGAGGTGCTATAGTAAGGTCTACCGGATCCCAGTGCTACTAACTAAATTTTAAAAATCTAATTCTTAAATTAACTATGTTAAAAGACCTCTCTGCCCCCCCCCCCCCCACAGCTGCTATTCATACCGATGCATTCTTCCATCTTGAGCTCAATGTCTCGGTGTGCGTCCCATTCAGACTTGACCTTGAAGCCCTTGGAGTCCAGACGTTGAGCCCAGCGACCTCTTGGCTGGGTGGGGTTACTGTAGGTTGTTGGGCTGGGTATGTCCTCTCCACACACCTGGTCAAAGATCAAACAAACATCCATCTTTAGAAATAGCGCCATAGATTGGAAATTAACTACCTTAAAAACTTTATTGTGAGAAGAACTGTTGAAAGTATAAACTATTTGGAGAAAGGGGTACCTTTGCAGTACATTGGTATGGAAAATTGTCCACACAAAAAAACATGTGAATCTGAGAAATGATTTATGAATGAGTTGTTTTTCTAATTTCTGAGCATTAGTGTCCGTTAGTGAATGGTATGGCTAGAGATGCGGTTGGTACCCACTGTCACCTTGCTAAATGTGGATGAATGCGACATGCTGTTTTCTGCTCAACAAGAAGACAGCGTATTCGGCTGAAACGTTCGGGCATGGCCTCATCATGCACCCGTATAAAGTGTACTGGCTCTAGAGAACTCAATTCAAGTTGTGTATTAGCAACAGTACTGCCCAATGGAATCGTCTTTGTCACTGAACTCAAATGCAATGTCCCTAATGATTAGAAAGACTGTTATTCTAATTGTTGTGTTTATCTACTTTTTGATGAACCGGCTCTTTTCAATTCTTGGGAATTTCTCAGCTTAGTAGCAGTAACTAATCAATGTATATATGAGCAATAATTATTACCTGCTTCTTCGCCCACAGAGGAAGGTCTGCTGTGCTTTCTATTGGGAAACAATAGTTTTCAAATTATGTTTACTTTGTGTTTTTTAATTATATTTCATCATTACTACAAGTGATATCAATAATAGATTTTTATCAGCACTTTTAAACATTGTATCAAAGTGCCTCATCACTGCCCCTGTTCATTGGGCCCTTAAGCTTTCCTGAAACTTTCTAAACTCCTTTGGAGTATGCAGCACCAGCAGCCAAGTTGGTGCACTGGTAGCTAATCATTCATCACAATAGTCTCAACCCACACCGGTACCCATTTACTCCCGGGTGATTAAAAGCAAATAGTCCATGTCTTGCCCATGAACACAAGTGTCACAACCGGGACCCACACTATGATATAATGTTAAATGTGTACAACTAAGGATATAACAAAAATACCTCAATAAAGGTGGACTCTGTGAAGTCAATGAAAACATTTTAGGGGGAGAGACCACATCAAGTAGAAAAAAAACATTAATCATGACCACCCTCTAAGTTCATACTCCTTGTAGCAATGGTGAGACCAATATTATTGACTTCTGACGCAGTCTTCTATTTTCATAATCCTAATCCTAAGGATTATGATCCTAATCCTTAGGATTCTTTCTATAATCTGACTTACGTAGTTTAGGCTTGGCTTGCCAGTCCGTCTGATCTTCTTCTTCATCATCGTCGTCTTCCTGCTCATCAATAATAATCTCCTCCTGCTCAGGGTAGTTGGCGCCCCCTGTGACTGATGCCATGGCTCTGCTGTTATTTATATTATTGTGTCTTGTCTCTGTGGCAACAGCGCCAGGGTCCCCCATTAGCTCAGGAGGGACTACGTACGTGCCTCGCCTACTGCAGACAAAACAGAACCACAGCAACGCAAAATCAGACTTCTGGGACCAATTTAATAGAGATGCTTAAGCATAAAAAATATGCTTACAAAAAATGAGCTGATCAGCCAAGATACTATGTCATTTGTAACATCTCTGACCGGTATCCTGTTTATTTTTGCTAAGAAGAGAATTGAATAGCATGTTTTCTGTAAACAATTCGATATCATGCACTGGGGGTTTGTAAGATATTCACACTATGCCAGCGCCAGCCTGCAATATTATATATCATGATATTATATGACATGGTGATTCTATCTACACTGTACACATTTTATTCTCTGCACAGTTGTGCAATTCTACACAACCCGAGCAGTTGAATGGTCCCAAACAGTAGGTCAACTCGATGGAAAATTATTCCAAAAGTAGGAGGGTTAAGCTGTTATGACACCTTCAGACCGATGCTGTGTCCAAGGATTAGGTTCCAAACATCTGATTCCAAACATCTGATTCCAAACATCTGATTCCAAACATCTGATTCCACTCACCTGAGTTGTGGATATTGAGGGGTCTCCTGCATATGCTGACCAATCTCACTCAGTCTTTCCTTCATGTTGTGGGTGAAGCCCCATGGTAATCGCCACACAAAGATACACCTGAAAAACGAGTATTTTATTTTTGTAAAGGTTATTACACACTCATTAACACTATTAGCAGCGATGACAGGATGAATATTGAAGGCAAACACACAGGGTGAGAATTAAAAAATATCTAAAAAAGCACAAAGCAAGCACACAGTCAGAATCATGCTAAACTATCCCCCTTTTTTTCATTTTTACTTATATTTTATACATGTAACATTTCACATTTGAAGGTTTTTCTTTTCACAAGTTGGCTTTGAATGGCTTTGAAATGAACCATTTGGGGTAACTTGTCACTTACCCATCACCCGATGTTGAGATGAGGTGCTTACAATCATTGGTGAATTTAATTCCTGTTACCAACTCTGCAAACATGAGGGGAGAAAATGTGTGGTGTTTACTTTAATTCGTAAAAACAATTCTCAATTAATTTAAACATATGATTATCTACCTTCAGACATTTACTTGATTCGAATTACAATTTGAGACGAGAATGTAAATTAGAGGGTGCTTCCATTTGAAAATAAAATTATAGAATTGTTTGCTGCTTCAAAAAAAGTTGCCAGCATCTTTCTCAAAGTTTTTTTGATTTGTTCTTCTCATATTGTTAAAAGCTCCTTGCGGAATACCTGGTCTTTAGAATTTCCATATGGAGTCCTTTTATTTTCCCTTTTTTTGTTTTGTCGTTGGTCTGCATAAGGTACTTAAAATGAGCAAAATACCATCCGTTACAGACAGGCACTGCAAATTCCGAAATAAGTACATGAAAAATTCAACGTCGCAAACAGGAGGGACTGACCTCTCTAGAAGTCGAAAGATCGACTGTTGCAGTCGGTCGAAACAACTCTGGAGTGTCTTGGTTTCAGATGTCAATCTTTTCATGAGCCAAGCAAATTTTATTGGTATATTTAGGTCGCCTGTCTGAAACCAAAATTTATTTTGAGTCGACCTGGAGTCGTTTTTAATCTATTTGGTTTGGCGCGACTCCGGAGCGCCTGTCTGATACGGGTGTATGACCAACTCACCAGAGTGACCAACCATAGTAGCAACACACTCTCCTGAATAGAAGTCAAATAGCGCTACACTCTTATCAGAGCAGCTTGTAGCTATGTACATTCCAGATGGGTCTACCTCCACTCTAATGAGTGTACCATCTTCAGCTAAGGAACCCTTGTATGTCCTCTTCAGTTTGCCTGTCACTGCATTGTGAATTCTGGAAAACAATAGATCAAGATATAGCTCATTCGTCACTTGTACTAATCATTCATCAACAATGATGGGTGCATTTAAAAAATTCACACAATGTTTCTTTACATACAAAATGCATCTATAATACATTTGAATGTTTTGATTGTTCAATTTTATAAGTATTTCTTTTGGTGGTCTTAAAGACCTGCTTGAACGAAAAATGTCAAGTCGTGAACTTTGCTGAATTTCACTTCAAATGTTTTCAATTAATAAGGAAATCGAGTCATATGATTATAAATAGATTTCAATTGTGTAAAAAAAAACCAATCATTTCGAACGCCCTTATCCAACGCTTTTCTGAGAGATTTGCGAAATGCCCCGTTCCGTAATCACTCTCAAAACGCCATAGTTGGCAGCTCCAATTTGTAAAGCCGCTTTGTTGCAGCGTGGAGGTAAACAAAGCAAACTCCCACAAATGACGTCAGCGGCATTGTCCTTCGACGCGCGCTCTTAACAGCAGAAGTGTTTTTAGTTTTTCAAAACCTTTAGGTTGGGGCCTGATTTTTTAATCGATAATTACGAAAAATTCAGAAGTGAACACATATCAAAATTTCATTAAAAGGGTGAACAAGTGCATTATAAACAAGTAACAATACCATTTCCGTTGAAAACATTCCGCTCAGGTAGGTGTTTAACCAAGTGAGGTCTTTCCTACTTATTTTTCCCCATAACATACATGCAACAAATGTGGGTCAGTTTCTTCCAAGGTCCTCCCCTCTTTTTTTCCTTAAACTTTTCAATCCTTTTATATTATTTATTTTATAACACATCCAATAACAGGATGGATAGAAAACAAGAAGAACTTTCTGTCTTAGATGTGGGAGAAAAAAACCCTAATAGACAAAAACCCATGCAACCAGGTAGGGGCTGAAACCATAATCTTCATGCACTGCTCCAAGGTCTGAGGTGGGATTCGAACCGTGGTCCACAGAGCTGAAAAGCAGGGAAAGAAACCGCTGAACCAACCTGACCCCTTTTAATACAGGCAAATAATAATTACCTCATTTGTGCCTATTTGAAGATAAAACATTTTGTTTTCTAAATCCGAGAATCTGAGAGGAAAAGATTGATGTCTCTTAGCGGAGAATAATCCCATACTCACCTGATATTTCTGTCTTGGCAGGCAGTGGCAACATACTTTTCAGTCGGGTCTACAGTTAAGTCATAGATGGTTGTCTTGCCAACAACGTGGTGGTTACGGATAAACTCAAAATCTGGATTCTACGAGAATATAAGAAAAGATACAGCAGTGAATTCTCTTTTCTAAATTGGAATAAAAAAAAAACAATTGTATCAGCGGGGTTGAGATTTTAAATTGTTGTAATCAAAACCTTGTCTTTACATGGGATCAGGCATACTGTCAAACTCAGAATCCGACAGTTTTTGAGTCATTCACATTGTATTGAATTTTGATAGAAAGGAAGAATCCTACTAAATCACCAAGCAGTATTACGGCAGTACTATGGATTAAAGACACTGGACACTATTGGTAATTGTCAAAGGCTAGTCTTTGCAGTTGGTGTATCTCAACATACGCATAAAGTAACAAACCTGTGAAAATTTTAGCTCAATCGGTCGTCGAAGTTGCGAGATATTCATGCAAGAAAAAAACATCCTTGTCGCACCATTGTCACACGAAGTTGTGTGCTTTCAGATGCTTGATTTCGAGACCTCTAATTCTAAATCTGAGGTCTCGAAATCAAATTCGTGGAAAATTACTTCCTTCTCGAAAACTACGTCACTTCAGAGAAAGCTGTTTCTCACAGTGTTTTATACTATCAACCTCTCCCAATTACTCGTAATCAAGAAAGGTTTTATGATAACAATTATTTTGAGTAATTACCAATAGTGTCCACTGCCCTTTATGTATTAATATATTTGAAATCAAGATGCTGCGTTAGTGAAACCTAAGATGAGTTACCTGAGTAACGACCCTGAACATGAGAGCTTTATCTGCACCACAGCTGATCATCTGAAGACGGCCATTGGCTTCTACAAGGAGACAAATCATAGATACATTAACAATATGATATACATGCAATAATGATACCAACTAGTTATAATACATACAATAAAACTTTATAGTGATTACCATGAGCATTAACAAGAAGAAAATCACTTCAGGGTTGATGACAATTTTATTTTTGTTACATTTTGTTTATTTAAAGTTTGACTGAAACAAGGCTAAGCGCCACTCCTGGTCAGAGGGTACGAGAAGAAAAATATTAAAGATGAAATTAACTTGGGAGAGCTGAAGGTAGGAATTGATATCCCTCTTAAAGCCATTGGACCCTTTTGGTTCAGAAAACAAAATAAAAGTTCACAGATTTACAAATAACTTACAGGGTTTTCAGAAGGCAATGGTGAAAGACTTTTCTTGAAATATTATTCCATGAAATGCTTTACTTTTTGAGAAAACAGCAAAACAATATAAATTCTCGTTAACGAGAATTACGGATTTATTTTAAACACATGTCATGACACGGTGAAACGCGCGGAAACAAGGGTGGGTTTTTCCGTTGTTTTCTCCCGACTCTGATGACCGATTGAGCCTAAATTTTCACAGGTTTGTTATTTGATATAGAAGTTGTGGTACACAGAGTGTGGGCCTTGGACAAAACTGTTTACCGAAAGGGTCCAATGGCTTTAAAACAGTCTATATTTTAGGATGGACCAAACATGTACCAGGCAAGGAGTTCCAAAGAAATGCAAAGAGAATAAAGCTGTTGAAATGGCTCTTTCCTCTAACGAAAAACGCTATTTGTAATTTCTTCCAAGGGGTCCGGCTAGCTAGTTCAGTGTTGAAAAGCATGATCCCCATTTTATTTAAAAAGTGTTGACTAATGAAAACACTGGTGGAGAAGTGTAATAACAAGTTAACTGGTCCTACTTGCCACCAGTCACTAAATATGTTAAAGCCATTATACACTTTCGGTAAACAGTATCGTGTATCACAACTTATATATAAAATAACAAACCTGTGAAAATTTAGGCTCAATCGGTCATCGGAGTCGGGAGAAAATAACAGGAAAACCCACTCTTGTTTCCGCACGTTTCGACGTGTCATGACATGTGTTTAAAATAAATCCGTAATTCTCGCTATCGAGAATTGATATTGTTTTAATGTTTTCACAAAAAGTAATATTTCAAGAGAAGTCTTTCACCATTACCTTCTGTAAACCCTGTAAATTATTTGTAAATCTGTGAACTTTTTTTTTTCTGTACCGAAAGTGTATAATGGCTATAAGGGCAAACCCTACACAAAACATAAACCAAATCCAACATACGTGTGAATTTGACGGCAGTTATTGAAGAGGAGTGATCATCAATTGTCTGAACGAGTGAACAATCTTCCTGCATGTTGAATACATGGATCAGCCTGTCTCGACTGGCAGAACATAGTAGATAGTAACCTGTACATACGAGAAACTTTGTATTAAATATCATAACAATAAGAGACTAAGGTTTGCCATCATTATGTAATTATCTCCTTTAAAATGAGTTGAGGTGGTTCTGAAAGATTGAGACATTACAGCTGAACATTTCGACCATAATGCTGTGACTTTCTTCCGAACATTTATAGAAATCTAGAGACAGAGGTTTGCCATTACTGTGCGATTATCTCCTTTTTGAGATGATGTACAAACTCATCGCTTCAAGACATTTCTAGAAATATAGATTTGTTTAATTTTTGTTGGTACTTTTTTTTCATTTTTTTTTATGCAAGCCGCCAGACACACAAAGCCTGAAGGGCACTTCAAGGTGTGGGCTACAATATATTTTATTGCCACCTACTCCTAGGACTGCTATCTCTATGTAATTATCTACTATATGAGTTGAGGTTGTTCTAAAAAGAACCGGTGATTTTATAACTCAATGTTTCATATCAGTACGCTCCGGCTGTCTTCAGGACAAAGCTGTGGTCACCAAGGCTACGAGAGAAGCTAGAGTAGCTCTGTATTATGTGTAGTTCATATTCTTTGATAGAATTGAAGAAGGAATAGTGTCAATTTGTAAAGAAATAAACCACCAGCAAAGACATTGACAAAATGGAGAGACCACCAAGATTAGGGCTAGATAGCTGAGTTAGTAGGGCACCGGCACATTAATCCAGAGGTCACACCTTCAAATCCTGTTTTAGTACATCTTTCATTGTTTACCCCAAAATGGAGTTGTTGATTTAATGACACAAAGACAAATCATATTGAAATGTAAGTTTTACCCTTTTACACAGCAAGATGCATAGGTGTATTAACTTAACTATACCCTAATAATTTTAACCTTAATGTATGTTTAAACACGTTCTCTTAATCCTCTTTTAGTCTCGAGAGTTGTACCTGAGTCTGGTCTTGAGAACTCCAGACAAAGCACCTCCGAGTCGTGAGCTTCAATCTTATGCACCTCATCCATGAACTGCATGTCGTGTACCCTGACGTTACCAGACCGGTCGCCTGAGGCCAGTAGCTGACCGTCAGAGCTGATGCTGACACAGCGGATACCACTCTTGCCCTCTACGGAATCACCCTTGTCAGACGCTGCTGATGAACTGCCGCTGACGTTGCACAAATTCTCAAGCTGGTCGTCAACGTAGATGACTTTCAGAAGCTCCTGATGTATAGGGGAATGAGAAGTTTGATTTGAGATTTGTCAGGACACCAGCTGAGAGAAATAATTATGTTCTGACTAAGAAAGGTTCGCCGTAACACCAAGTGAATACTTCTTTCTGAGTAGTGTTGGTTCCGTAAAGAACCGGTGGTAAACTCTTAGGTATCGTTAACCACCGGTTCTTTTCAGAAAATCACTACTCAAAAATAGATATTTACATAGTGTTACAGCAATCCTCTCTTAGTTGTACTTCCACCATGCAAAGTTTTAAATCCTAATTAATATGTCTTGCTGATTCTGTTATGAGACACTGGCACCTAAATAATACCCTTCTGTGCATTTGGTTCTTGTTATAAACCGTCGTAAGGAAAAGATACCCCCCACCCCTGATGGAACAATAAAGTTGTTATCCATCTAGCTTAATATCTAAAGGTTTTATTGTAGCATCAAGATTTTAGTGTATTATAAAACTGCACAGAGCTGTAGGAAAAAGTATCCTGAGCATAAGAGAAGCAAAGGAACAAATTTACTTTTATCTGTAAAAAAAATAAAATAAATAATTACATAATAAAATTAAAACAATAAAACAGCTAGTTTTTTTTTTATTACCTGGCACACACAAAAGAGTCTGAAATTTTTGTTGAATTCACACTGTACTCAATACTGAAAAATGAATATACAGCAATGGAAGGACCCCGGTTGAAATCAGTGTTAACCGTTTGGGCATACCCTGGTAAATGAAATGTAAAAAAATGAGTAACTAAATAAAGGCCTATGTTGACTTTTCTTGACTCACATTGCTATAGATGTTCCTCTTGAACGTATCTGTATTCATAGCTGGGTCAACATTCCATATCCTAATGGTATCATCGGAAGCGTAGGTCAGGAACGAGCCAGGAGGGAGGGCTTCTTTATCACTCTCAGACAGCGAGGGGTACACCTCAGCACCCCAGATGCAAGATGAGTGGTAGAGGAAGGAGCGCTGCTTGCCTACCTTCTTCACATCTCGGATATCCCACACGTACATGCTGTGGTCGTTGTAGATACAGGTGATCTAGGATGAGATTGAAATATTGACATCTTTAGTCCTAAAATAAGGGATTGGATTTAACTGTACTGGGAAAGGTATGTACCTATATGGTACATGGTATCATTCCTCTTTACTTTAGTGAAATTGGTTTCTAACATGACTCTTGGTATAATACCATTTAATCAACATTGTTTACTCTAAAGAATTTTTCTAAAGACAGGGTTTAAATTTTTTTTTTAAGACAGGGTTTACTTTTGGTAATTGCCAAAGTCCACTATTACTCACTTGATGTATCCCAATATATGCAATATGCATAAACTAACAAACCTTTTTTAAATTTTGACTCAATTAATCATCAAAGTTGCTAGAAAAAAAATTAAAGAACAAACACCATTGTTGCACGGAATTGTGTCCTTTCGGGTGCCTGAATGTCTCAAGCCTTTCTCAACTCAAATTATATTGGGTGAAAAATTACCACCGTCTTTAAAACTAGAATACTTCAAAGGGGGTAGTTTGTAACAATTTGATAATACAAACAGCTCTCCTAGTGCTCTTCACCAAGTAAGTTTGTATGACCATTAATTTTTGGAGTAATTACCAAAGGTACATGTATACCCTCCCTAAAGCATGCAGACAATATTTGTATCTAGGAACTACCAGTATCCGCACTTCATGTGCCCCAACATATACATGAAACACACATGAAACTTTAAGCTCAATTGGTCATCAGAGATACAAGAAATTAGATATCACCACCACAAAGTGTTTAGCAAATTTTTAGTTTTGCTAAGCAGTGCTAGCTTACTTTCTTATTGACATCATCACAGGTGATTGCCATGACTGCAGGGAACCTCGCATCTTCGCTGTGTGTGATCATATGGCTGTTTAAATAGATAATAAGAGGAACAAAAAACCTCAATCATCAAGAATAAGACTACATCCAGAGGTTAAATCACAACTGCATTCATATCATACCTACATGTAACACTAAAATACCAACACAGGGCTACCTTTGATACTGGCCTTCCACATTGTCTAGTAAAAACTGCCATGGTCTAGTACTTGCACACTTACTATTTATCAAATTTTACTAACCAGTGCAACAAAGTTGATTCCTTTTCCCAAATGTGAATAATAGATTTCATAAAGTGTTCATTTATTTTTCAGTGTGTGAAAGTAATTTCATTCGACCAATAAACTAGTTGTGATTGCTACCATTAATCCATTCAGAAAAAACAATATTTTGACAATTTTTGTAATTTAGCCTAACAAAACTTTACAAGCCTGGTAAAAATAAACTAAAGCGCTAGGCCTGCACATAAACAATAACCTAACCAAATAAACAAAACGGAAGAATGAACATCTTAGACCATCCAAATTGTTCAATGAAGGTATCAAAAGGTAAAACCTCTCAATTTACTATTAATGGCTACAATAAGATATTAACAAACATAAACAAAACATATAAACACACTATTATAAACTTTAACTAACCAATATGTGAACTGTAAACCAGATGCTCAGTTAAGTTCTTCCAGACATGTGTTAAAATGGCGAGTGAGATTTAACAACCTCTGTACATATGGTATTTAATTAATCTCCAGGACTCCTGCATGCATTTAAAACTGACATGAGGTGACCACATGTGTACACCTGTTCAATTAACTTTTGAAAAGCCCTCAAAATTATAATCATTGAAAGAAAGAAATTCCAATGCAAGTAATGGATATTACATTCTTTCGATTTTATGCAGAGCTTTCTCACCAAATATTCATAACCCATTTCTTTTTTCTTTTTTTTCATCAGTAAACAGTAAAGCTTGGTTCAGGAATTCGCATCAGTTGAAACAGGCTCAACTCCTGCGAAACTTCGCAGCGAAAACAGCCCTGTGACCATGGTGACGTCAAAAATCCCTTCGCATACGCATTTGCAGGAAGTGTTAATAGGGGTTTGAGCTTACCTTGGGTCAATGCCCTCTGAAACGTTCACCCCTAAGAAGTGCGGCCGTGGAAGTGTGGCAACGAAGTTTAGCGAGGAGGCGCTGAACAAACGAACTATTCCATCGGTGCAGCCCACAAATAGATACTCATCAGTTGCGATGATGCAGTAAGCATTGGTGGTCTAACGAACAGAAGAGAATGACAGAGTTGAAACGTTCCATGATGGGACAAAGAGGAATGTGGGGGGGGGGTATGTGAGAGATAATGTATGTAAGTTATTTTTCATTGTTCAAGCAGGAATTAATTAAAGTTCCCCAGTTTGTTTCTTTTGTGCTTTATATCTTAGTATTTTATAAAAGTCAATGCTTTATGTCATCCTTAACCAGGGCTGGAGTTTTACACTGGACGAACACAGGCCAGTAGGTTTAGTGTTGGGCCTATAAAGGCGTGACTGGACAAGTCCAGCAGTCAATGGAATAATAGAACCTCACTGTGGTGAAAAAAATATGTGTCTCAAGCAAAAACAAGTTATGTTTAAATGCTGACTTTGTGTCTGATAAACACGTTTCCGTTCTTTTGATTAATGAAGCAGGCCCAAGATAAATCTTCTCTTAAACCCTATGTCAGGACATGCATTGCTCTGGTCTTGTTAGAACAATTCTGGGCCAGTAAACATTTTGAGCAACAAGCCCTTTTGGTCTTGTGGATTCCCCCCCCCCCCAAGTTTGAGCCCTGAAGAAAGAGCCTACAAGTAGCCCCCATTCTACACCCACTTCCACCACCCACACCCCCAAGCAATGTCACTTACCCTGAGTTCTACCCATTTGTCAAGCAGCCGCTGTTCACTGAACTCGCACAGGAGACCAGATTTTGTGACTGCGTATGTCTTGCTCTGGTTGACCCCAAGCCCGCAGGCCACGGAACAGAAGAAGTTATTTCTCTGCTCTCCCAGAATACCTGACCTGCTGTTGAGGGGAACAGTTTGCCTTGTCTGTTGGAATAGAAAGGTGGTGGAAGTTAGCGTAAGCATTGTGAAACAAAAGTTGGCAGACTCAAGCTGTACGCATTTTTAAGGCAATAATGAAAAATGAACATCACATGGTATTGTTGCGTTACCCGCCCTAACACAGAGAATTCGAACTGCCCCTAGCCATTTGGCTAGCTAGGTGGTCTAGTGGTTAGATATCTGCTCTAGCAATGCAAAGGTTGAGAGTTCAAATCCCACTCGAGTGATTTTCCTGTTGATTTTTTTCCCCACAGAATTTTATTAAGTGCTGAGTAAACAGTGCTTAACAAACATCAGTGCAAGGGTAAAAACAAATAACAAAAAATTAATTTATATTTGGTTTGCGGTAACACCATGTGTGTATCTACTTGCCAGGTAGAGTTGTTATTAGGGAACTGTCTTGCTTTATTCTACTGCCGCGGAGTAGATAATCGGAGGTTCGGGAGACTTCTCAGTTCTGAAAAGAACTGTCCTGCTTTTTAACTATTACCAGGGCGGATGGTATAGAAACTAAAAGAAAATTAATTGCTAGCAAAGTCTTCACGGGAGATTGACTAAAATGTCTGAAACCAAGCTAACAATTTTAGGAGTTATATTGAAAAGACAGTTCCATCTTTAGTTAAACCCTGTGGTTATAGATTTTAATGAGCTTTTTGAAACAGCATCCTCACCACAAAAGAAGCAGATAAAGAGCAGGATTTATTGAGAAAATAGCAAATACCTTTTTTTCATGAGGCAGACATAAAAGAATCTGAACTCATATTTAAAAGACTGGAATTTCTCATCCCTTAGTCTTTCTCCAAACACAATGAGTGCATGGTGTTTTAACAGGTTTTGTTCAACATGTTTTGCTGCACTCCGCTATTTTTAGTTCTCGCCAGGACAAAATCTGTTTAAAATTTGGTCTTGGGTATGAAATTGGCGGAAATAAACAACAAGATCTCCATTTCCTCAAGGACTGTGTATCAAAAATATAATTGCAAAAAATAGTTAATGGCCTGACGTTTCGACCCTAGCAGAGTCTTTCTCGAAGGTTAAATGCTAAATAAAAAAATATAATCCTGTATTTTCTGACCATACTGTACCTTGCTTTTGATGGCCATGTACCAGAATCTAACACTTCTGTTGCCGACAGTCACAAACCGGCTACCGTCCTCAGAGAAAGCAAGACCTGTCACCTGATGATGAAGAAAAGCCATGAATGTGTTAGTAGAGTTTATGGTGCATTACACTTTTTCTTTGTGGTCACTTACCAATAGTGGTCTTTGTGGAACTTGAAGGGGAAAAAAACCTTCGTGTATAATCAAAAATAATGAGGTAAAAAAAAAAAGATCTTAATTATGTCAAATTGATGGAATTGTTGACACAGACTACACGTCGGCAATTTAAAAAGCAATTGTTCTTGTTTAGGTTCAAAACATGTTTTTTTTTAAATTAAAAACAAAACAAAAACTATTTGCGAATTCAGGATAATTTTCAAGTAATGTGTTAGACATTACACCTAGGGTGTCCTTGATTCTTAACATGTGTATTTTATATGCAGGGTATTGCCAAGGACCAGTATTATCACTTGGTGTATTCCAACATTTAAAAGCATAAAATAACACGCCTGTGGAAATAATAGCTTAGCTCATTGTAGTTGCAAAAAAAATAGTGGAAGAAAAGTTACCGTTGATAAATTGAATTGGGTGTTTACATGTAGATGCCTGAGTAAGGCTTCGCGCCTGAAGCCTCATTAATGAAAGATTTGTCTGTATGTCATGACGATAAATGAATCTTGCTGAGTTATTTGATGTACCTTGATGGATATTTTGCCGGTGCCATGTTTACTTCCAGTCTTCCAATCCCACACATTGACCACCATGTCATGCTGCTCTCCTACTGATATCACATACTTGAGGTTGGGTGAGAACGCCTGAATGTTCAGTACAAATAAACAACGGTGATCGTATCAGATTTATCGTTTTAAGTTTTAATTAGTTCAATTGAATTTAAAGACAGTGGTAATATGTACAATGTACATGTATCTGCAAATACATGACTCAGAAATCTTGTATTAAATGCAACTGTCATTTATTTTTGGTAAACATATAATTAGAAGTTAGAATATTATAAGTTATCACACAAGCGCGAGTGGTATACGGACAAAAACAGCGCTATATTTTCCGTATTTCCACGAGCGCGCGTGTAATAACGTATTTATCTTCAAGCAAACATGGCGCGTGACATAGAACACACAAGACACAGGTAGTGATATTAGCCGTGCAATATAAGTTTTTATCACCACTCCATTCTGCAAATCTGATTGGAGGATTAGCGCGCACTTGAAGATAAAATTTGTTTTTACTCTTACACCAATGTTTATAAGGACTGTATTTATGCAGTACTTTCCAAAGTTCTGTGACAAAAATCTAAAGGTACATCATTTGGGCATAAACTCCCAATGCAGAACCAACATCTATTAAATGATTGTGGTACTGGCTGCTAACACATAGGATTTGAACTACCTCTAGCTACTGGGCTAGCGCAGTGGTAAGACATCTGCTCTAGCAATGTAAAGGGCTTGGGTTCAAATCCCACATGAGTGATTTGCCTGTGGATTTTTTTTAAAGAAGCATAAAGTATAAAGTGCTTAATGCATATTAGTGCAAGGGTAAAAACAATTTTATATTGCTACATGTAGAGGTTTCACTGTAAGGAATTTCATTTAACTGCATCAATGCACAGAGAACCCTGGAATTTAATACACAGCACAGACATGACAGAGGAGGCCATGACTTCATTGCTTTTGTCGTGGCCTTGGTGCACGATTAAATCATTTCATAGACTTTTGTTTGGATGTTGCAAGGTTTTTCTTTTCTCTTTTAGCCTTAGAGAAACACTGATAGGGTCAAAACGTGAGGCTATTAAATGTATACCATACGTGAGGCTGTTAAATGTATACCATACTTGTAGGTCATTCTGGTTGGTAAGCGGTTTGCAACGCTAATTCTATTTCCTCACTTTTGGATGTTGTACAATGTGAAGGAAATTGAAGTGTCAATGCACTCCCCATGCTTACAGCCTTACAAGAATTAAAACATTTCTTTTACATGGTTTGCCTTTTTAGTGAAGCCTAGTGATTTCAATGTCAGATCACTTCAAACAGGATAAAATGCACATAATAAAAAAAAAAAAACTACTCTTGTCTCTTAGCAGACAATAATGAAACATTCCCGAGTCTAAATGATTAAGTTAGACTGTTAAAGGAAACTCATTCCCTCGTGTTGGCCAGGGTGTCTGTGCCAGGGTAGTCCCCATGCCATCCTGTCATGCGGCTAAACGGGGACACCGCTAAACAGGGACACCGCAAGGGAACAAGTTCATTGCCAATCTGATTGATCTCAGAAATGTAGATCATGAGTGAGTCACAACCCTTAATAAATCCTGTTGCATCTCTTGATTGCATTTCATTTCTGAGTTGGGATGAGCATTGGTGAATAAGATTCATACTGGATTTCAAAATATATCCAATACAAGTTGGCCGGGTTGAAAAAATATAGGCATGTGCCACTTGATTAAAATCACTTCCACAAAATGCAGCACCTACATGTAGTTCTAGGATTGTCTCCACTTATTCCAATAGACTGGATTATAAATGACAACAAGCACTACAGTATAAGAAATGTGCATCAATATATTTATCAGGCCTATTGATCAATACAGACATGAACATTGACACCTACGTATACATTGTATGAGTGCTACATGCACTAAGTACTTCGGGCGAATGGAGGGGGGTGGGGCCTTTGAATTAAACCGTTGGACTTTCTAGTATTTTGAAAACTTCGGAAGAGCTATACATCATCATGTACCATAAGATGTATTTGGTACTGGTACTTGAATAATATTGCTACAAGAAAAGCAGTTAATTCAAATTACAGCCAGTTTAAATCCACACTAAACTAAAAACTCATTTTGCCTGGCCTGAGAACTAGACAGGGCATTCAACGCAAATACTTTACTTTACTTGGCAAATTATTGTCACAAGTAACAAACTACACGTCAAAATTTTCCACCTCATTAACCTCCACCTGGACTGTTCAATGATGCTCTCCATGAACTTCAAGAAAACCCTGCAACTGACTATTCCAATTAAATTTTAATATTCAGACCCCAAGGTGGACATTCCCAGTTTGGCGATCAGTCCACAGGGTTACTCCCATCAGGGGTATACTGCATCTGCCTCCCACAAGACTGATGCTCAAGACCAGATGCCACACAAGCACACTATCATCATCATCAATAACATTCATGGAGATACATCATCCATCAGGAATAGAGAACTTAAAGGAACACGTTCCCTTGGATCAGGCGAGTTGGTCTATGAAAAGCATTTGAAACTGATTGTTATGAAATAAATATGGTTACAAAGATATTTTAAAAGTTACATGCACATATATATGTAATGATCCACACAAACATGACTCGCACTTGCATGGTTTTCCGTACACTGCACTCCACTTTGTGGAATCAAATTTTTGACTCCAGAAAATAACCGACCGTGTTAAAGTAAAAGGAAACCCATGCATATTCAGGGCAAATTTGAGTGGATCATTATATACTATTATTAACTTTAGCTGTAAAGGAATTACTTCATAAAGTATCAAGTATCAAGAATATGCATTTTATAACAAACGGTTTTCAAACGTTTTTTATAGACCAACTCGCCCGATCCAAGGCATTGTGTCCCTTTAAAGCACTGAGGGAAATAACATCTGCATCTTCATATGCATCTTCACATAGTTTCATTGAGGACATTTCTAGTGTCAAGCTTAATTGGATGGATTGGGGTTTATTCCTTCACAATTAATTGGCTGTTGAGAAGATGTTGAATGATTAGGAATGCCTGTGGGTTTAGCTGGATGGGGGCATTGATAAGTTCAAAGTAGTTGTAAACATCACGTGTCGACCTTGTTTAAACCCGGAGCAATGATTGCAAGTAAACATGCACTATACTATTTGAAACATTAAACTGCCTTGCTAAATGTCCATTAAGTTCTATTTTTTGTAATAGTACTGAAAGAACGTTCAATCATGGAGGTAGAAATAGCTACCTCAATGGTTCATTAGAAAGCTTTCAAAAGCACAATGACAAACATCACAAGGTTCGTTAATTTGATTTCCACTGGACAGTGACCATTTGAACAGCTTTGACACAGAAAACTAGAACACAGGGTAAGGAAATGAAGAAAGCAAAACGTTTCAAGAAAGCCTTACCACGCAATTAATTCCAAACTTGTGTCCATGGAATTCTGCCAATTGTGTTCTGTCCTCCACATCCCAAACTCGGACTGCTGGTTTATGTCCACACTGAGGAAAAAGAAAAGATTAAACATTTTAGGCTTTGTAAGTTTTTCTGTTTCCCTTAATTAAAGGAATTTATTAAAGGAACACCCCACCTCAACAAATAGAATACTAGTTAATGAGCCCAGGCATGTTTGAAATAGAAGCTGGTATTGAGTTACTGAAGTTGCACAAACGACCTCTTGTTTAATGTTTAATGGATAAATAATTTTTCGAAAATTCTTACCTCTCCAGAAACAATATTTTTTCCATCTCCAGAGATAGCCAATGATGTTATTGTCTTTCTGCAATTTAGTAAGGAAAGTAAAAAAACACTAATATGAAATTCATGATGTGCAATCTGCAATGTGACTGCATGTATGTATAGCACCAAGTGTGTATCCCAAAATTTAGATTTAGAAATGAATGTGACCATGCTACATGTACAACACAAATGTACATTTTTCAGCACATTGTTTTCAAAGACAGAGAAATAAAAACCTTGGGTTGGGGGCACCCGGGCTAACAGGATTCTTTGATTCTGGTGGCTTAAATATTCCCTGGAAGTGATTCTCCAGCCGTAGCCTTAATGTTGTATTTTAATTTCTAGCAAACATAGATGTACACAAAAAAAACGTCATCATAGAAACTATCGGTCTAATGCCATCCAGGAATTTAAGGATGGAAGATCAAATTTGTACGCACGTCTGTAAAGTGCGTGATGTACATTGTAGGTATTACAACTAAGACAGGCGTTTCTCATATGTGCAATGTAGGCCTACCCATTCTACATGTATAACAATGTATGCTCATGTGTCCATACATGTTACGTATGAGCAAGGTGTTTGCAAGAATTTAGATATTACAAAATAAATCTCAACATATGTCCAAATGTACAATAAGGAATTCAAAAGAGGCCAGACAGTGGCATTGTTTGCTAACACATTATACATTACCCCGTGCCAGAAGCAAAATAGGCCTATATATGTCATTAAAAATGTGTTAAATATTCAAGCCAATCGTACGTTGGCCACAAGAAGCAGACAGCTTAATGTACTGTAACTCTACTATTACAGGTACATTGTAAAATTTCTATTATGTGTAATTTTAGACAGTATCAGGGAAGAATGGCTAGAGGGCACTGATCTGTCAAGTGAGCATTTTAGTAAAAAGGGTGTTAGATTACGGACACAGGATTGTAGTTAGCAATAACAACTTGTGGATTTGTGCTTTCACAGGAGTTCAAATTTGAAATAAGTGGATTCCATGTGAGCCTTGTAACATTGTTTTCATTACTAGTTAGTGTTATTTCTTGTTTGACATCACATTTCTGAAATCCTCGGGCTGCGAGTATCCTGCACAATGCTGTATATAAAATGTCCAAGACAACTACATTTTATGTACAATGTAGGCCTACATACAGTAGGAGTACAGATGTATGTCTTAATTAATGTTTTAAACATTGTGGAGTTTTGAATTTACTGATAAAGGCACAGATGTCGAGTGTGATAAAATCCATAACAGTCAGTGAAGATATGGATCGAAGTCCCTCACTTTACAAAACGAGGTTATATAATTATTGCATTTGGAATAGGGCCACAACAATGAATGAGATGTTTACTAACACTGTATGTACTGTATGTAGTTTGCAATAAAACTGTCCAAAAAGGTTCAACAACTCGTTTTGTACTAAAACATGACCAGCACATTTTATTAATTTGTTTCCAGATATTAAATTATTTTGTTGACACTGGCCTGCTCTTGTTTAGTTCATATCATGAAAAATAAAACAAAACTCATATCCCTACTCATAAATCAACTACCATTGACAGTTTCTGTCGACCTACACGTAGTGCTACAGGTTTGGTTGTAGTGCTCACAGGTTTACTTGAAATGTTATAATGATAGAAAAACAGTCCTGAATTATTCCCAGTAACCAAACCAACCAGATTCCTGCATGATCTTAGTTTTGTTCCATAACAATTCTTTTTTTAAAAGATTAAAATATGTGCATCAGGGATAGAGTTTGTATCCCATAATTTGTAATTAGAGACCAAGGTTATTATTGGTTCTACCATACACTTTCCTAGGTCCAGTGATAGCATAAATAAATAAAATAAAATACACTCATAGTGGAAAACACATCCACCATAGAACGATGGGCCTGGATTTCGTCTTTTAAAGCGGGCAAGGCCATTTTCAATTTGCAACCCCCTCCCATTTTAAAATATTAAAGTCTCTAGAGAACTTTTCCAAGTTTCACCAAGGCCAAGACTCAAGGGGCAACAGAGGTCATGGCCTTCATGGCCTATGTGAATTGCTGGTTCGAATCCAACCAAAGTAATATTCCTCTGCCCGCATAACCTTGACTCTGGATTTCAAAGAAAAAGTTTCAAAGAGGCATTAGAGATTTCAGCTGAAGCCTGTGCACCACATTTTATTTTTGCAATCTCTTCCAGCAAAGATCAAATTTACATTATTCAATTTCAAAAAGAAAATATGTGACACAAATTTCCGGTTAAATTGAAAAACAAATTGACCTAAATAAACCCTTTGTAAATCATGAGGAGATATTTGTTACAGTTCGTTAGCGCCAACTCATACACAGCTTGTTAGTCTGTCCGATGGGTGTTTAATCTCTTCAATAAGTAAGAGGAAATGAGCCTATCATAGCGGAAACAATGAGGAAATCCTGAATTTGTCATGACACAAAATACATGATGATGATGTACAAGGGTCATTTACAGGCAACATGGCAATAAAGAAACAGGCAATGTATAGGCCTACTGATCTCTGGACTGTGCAACTCCTTAAGTGGTTTAGAATCTAAATGCGATCTCATATTTGATCAATGTACGTACATGAAGTGGCTCATATTATGACAAACTTAGGTTCACCTTTTGCCTTTATACAAAGAGTCATGAACAATTGATATCAAAGTGTTAAACTCCCTCTGAAAATGTACACAGTATTGAAACAAAATGTTAGTTTTTATTACACGGTAAACAATTTTTTTTTTCCAGGTATGAAAAGGGGCTGTAATGGTAGGTTAAAACCAACACTAATGCAATAACTTACCTTGAATGGTTGACTATGTGAGACTGCTTGTTCCTTCGAGGGTTAAACAGTACAATAACACATCTGGAGAAAGAGAGAACAAATTAAGAAAAACATATTTCAAATGTTGTTATGTAATACAAACTTTGTTTTAAAAGTCAATGTTAAATTTATGATTTTTCCCTAATGGAGATTAACATTAATTTTCTTACAGAGGACACAATTTTATATTAGCTTCAATGCACACAAACTACTGCATGAAGTTTGTGTTTTTGTTTTTTTTTCTCTTCCAACCACCACCTTCATTAATACCATGCACTGCAAATTTTCTTTAGAAGTTCTTATTTTTTGTTTACAATTAACATAAAACCAAAAAATAAAAAAATAACTGTTAAAAAACAAAGTCTAGCCCAAGCCAATCACACTAAAACAGGTCCCACATCCTCTCCATGAACTTTACCAAGACAAACATTTTCAAGACCTAGTGAAATTTATTTCCAACATCTGGTTAAATCCATTATGGTATAACCATTTGAACCCTTCACAGTGTGGTGTTACCAGGGTCCCTCTACTATAGGCAAATCTAATCAGATCTCCGATTACACAGCACAGACCATGAATAAATATCTCTAGTAACAAACAACTCAAGATCAATCTTGTTGATGTTGTAAACAAATAAATAGTCACTGACCGGTAGCAAGGAAGGAAAGCAAATCAACAAGGATCACTAGGAGTGTGGCATTGCATATAATTTCAGTTTGACACAAACTGTTTTTCTCCCCAGGATTTTTCAAAACTGTGAGGCATTGTGGAGCCACATTTGTGGATGTTTGGCCGAAGAACAATTATTTTTAATTGAGGTCTTTGGAGTGTTTTCTACTAGTACGTGTGTTTAAGGCTTAGTTTTAAAAACCCTTAAACCCCTTTAAAGTAAGATTTTTTCTAAAACTTTAGGGGAAGCACTGTACACAATGTATGTATTTTGAAGACACTTTTAGTAAAGTTTAATAAAAAATATTATGTACAATGTCATTTCCATCAAAGTTTCCAGTCAGTAATTAAACTTGGGTTGAAACTATAGTAGAAGCGAAATGTAATAATAGGAAGAGCCACATTGTGTTAAACTGCAGGGGGTACAATCCAGGAATGTGCACTTAGAACCCATGGAGTAGATGTCATAACTGAGCATTAAGCCAATCACTCTGCAGATTTAATAACAAAGGTCAGGGGATAATGTTTTCATAGTCAGCTGTGAAGGGATGGATTCTGCAGACCAGGAACTGAAGTTCAAGAGGGCATTGCAGGATACTACAGGGTACTTCATAACTAATACAGGATTGTAGAATTGTCCTGTGAAAACGCAAGGCAAAAAGACACATCTTTGGCTTGAATTTCAAGATAATATCCACTAAAACCACTGGGCATAGCATGTATCGCACTACCTCAGAATATCCAATGGACACATAAAATTCAAACAGAAAACAGCGATCTGGCAAATACTTCAGAAACTTGGTGCGACCATGGTGCGACAAAAGTACTTTTTAGGAAAAATATTTTCTAAGTTGAATCAGAACGCCTTGTTCCATTTAATGAGTTTTAGCACAGCAAGGTGTGTTCCATTGTTCAGTCCAATAAACCACACTGCATGTGTTGTGCAATAATGCAGCGTAGATTAACTCTGATTGCAACATGCAGAGCTTATTGACCTGGTCAGCGCAGCTATCTGACAGATATGGAATGCAACAACATTCAAAGTGGACAAAGCCTTTACTGACCATGGTTGGTTGGTTTTGCATTCAAGTTTTGATGGGGGAGGGCATACCATTTTACTGTATAAACATATTGGAATCCCCAGTTTTGAGTTTGGAAGGTGTGTTGTACTATGTGTACAGTATGTAAATGTAGAAACCACTTGTTAGTTTAAGGTTTTAAAATGTTTCTACGCCAAGAAGAAAGTTATGCCGTCAGATAAACTAAGTTGGACTGGCGATGTAGGAATCATTCAAAAAAATTCCAGAGGGAGATCATGTAATAATCAATACAACATAAATTTTACATTAATGTACTGTACACCAGTCCTGAAATGACTGATGCCCTGGTCTTTGCCTTGGTTGACCCATATGGAAATACCCTCTCCAAACTAATTGGCTGCCTAAAATAAATTAAAAAAAAAAAAACTCAGCACCAGTAGAATACACTATTTTAAAAGAAGTTCTCAAAGAACAAAATATACAGTAATGGTTCTACCGCAATCCATGAATACCACAGTTTAAGTTGCCCCAGTTAAATGCATTAGTACCCAATGCTCATATTCTGTACCATTGCACAAATGATTATCCCAAGCTACCAAGTACATACTGTATGCATAACATTGTAAAAGTACCAGTACAATATTACAATTTTTTGCTGATGACAAATCAAACACGCCTCTCGTACATGTAGGAGTGTTTATTTGGGAGATGACATACTTGTTGCACACGGACACGCTAATTAGGAGAGTTTAAACCATGGCAAGGGTTAAGGTTGAACTGTGAATGAACCATGCCAGTTAATCTGAGCTAATTAAGAAACATCCAAAATACGTACTGCAATCTATATCAAACTTATCTTTAAACTGTGTGTGTCTTGCAGTGCAATTGCACTAGGGTTTGTTCACAGTTATGAAAAGGAGATAGTAAATTATTTGTGTGCTATTATACAACTGTACCAAAATGTTTTCAGATTTGAAAGAAAAAGTTGGTTTGAATTGTTACAAATATTAAATGAAAAATGTTGGACAGGCCTGGGAAATTTCATTGTAGAGAGGACAAGTTCATTTATTCATTTTGCAAAGGGTTGGGAACAGATTGAAGGGGCACCAAGGCCAAGACCAGTCAGGGCAAAAGATGCCATGACTTCTGTGTATTTCCAGGCCTGAGTTTGTTCTTTAAATTATTTGCAGTACACACTGTACACTGGATTTCTGATGAGAGCTACATTAAACACTGTACTGTACAATGTATGTGGTTGCAGTTAACGTAAACAAAAAGGCCACAGACATGACAGACTGTGTACACTTGTTACTAAGGAAAAGTATGCAACAACAACGTACAACAAATTTCAAGTGTACTGCACAAAAGCTGGAAACCTTGCAAAGAGGTCCATTTTGTAGAAGTCAAAAGCACTTTTCCGCAACTGCATAGTACAATTTGCACTTCATGTCACGCTTGTGGAAACCGTGTTTTTCTTTACATGCACACAATAATAAGTTTTGGTTGTTTACTATAGTTCAGATCAAGCTGTCTAAATACACAAACTACAGAATCCATATCGGCAGTTTTAAAAGCCTAGTCGGATTAACTATTTTTTTACAGGGGAATAAAGGTAGATCAACCAGATCAAATAAAACCTGAAACTAACAGTGCACTTACAGAGAAACTTTTGAACCAAAGATAGATTGTTGCGTTGTTCTGTTTACAATCTAAACACAATCAACAGAACATTCAGTTGAGTATCAGAAGGTCTGTGATCAACATCGAAAAACATCCAAATCATGCATAGACTAGCTACATGTGGGGCTTACACTTTGAAGAGGTAAAAAAGGGCACCCCCCCTCTGACAATTGCCTTGGTGCCCCTTGAAATGTTACAGTAGACATTGTAGAAACTTAACTTTTTCTTAAATAAAAATGCCCTTTACTAAGGAAGAAGTACTGTGCCCTTGTAAGAGTGAAATATCTGGCCTCGTAACTAATTACTGGGTGTTTTTTTTTCAATGTGTAAACAATAAAAGACTACAAATATAAATAACAATAGTTTTTCTTGTTTAGAAGACAAACAAATTCATTTGCACACTTAGTGCTACTTCAGCGCTTTGTTATAAAAAGAAGCCACTAATAATATTATTTTCATTTCTGAATGACTGCACAATTTAAAAAGATTTTTAAAACATGAAAATAAATTTGTTGAATTCCCAACGACACTAATGTTGTGGTTAAGTAATACATATAAACATTACACTTCAGCAGGCAACGTCATCCTTCATTATATTATAATTCTTTTTTTTGCAGTTCAAACATCCCCACACTCCCACAGTTTGTCTCTCCAGTATTGATGTTTACTCAATGAAATACATCGAACATCGCTCTCTCTACAACAAGGTGTATGACTGATAAATAATGCTGGGGTTGTCGAGAGGGCGACAAATAAAAGCAGATAATTGTATTTCCAATCAAATGTTGACAGACTAAAGTATTGCGCTAAAACCAACAATAAACGTTCGTGTCATGCGTAGTGTCCAAAGCAAAACAGACTTTGTTTCTGTTGTCACAACGAATTATGCTAAATTTGTTTCTGAAAAAGGATTCAGTACAATAATTATGTCTACACTGTCCATATTGGTGAATCAAAAGCTATGGCATTTTTTTTTTAGAGGCCACACTGATCTAAACATCATTGTTTCTTTTTAAATGATCTTATAATGATGGCATTTACCCTCTTTTCTTTTACACTAATTTGTTTAACACTTGGAGAGTTCCTACCATTCAATGTTTTAGTCTAAAAATATTTTTAAGGAAGACTGTCGGACCTTCTTAACTTCCTTCAATTTTAATATCGAGACCTCAGCATTGCATTCTCTTTAAAGGGCAAGGTCAAAAGCTTCTACACTGGAGAACTGACATTACACATTGAAATGATCAGCCTGGGGCGAGATATGAACACTAATTTCCTTTGTCAAGTTGTAGACCTACATGTAGGTGACCATGTGAGATCAAAGAGACGATGTGGAAATTCCAATAATGTAAGGTTTGAATTTTATCCTTGAGATTTGAATATAGACTGGAGAGGTAATTTATTTTAATAACTCCCTTATAATGCAATTAGAGCTGTACGTACTCACATTATTTTGTAGAAAAATTAGAGCTGTACGTACTTACATGTATAACATGCCTAAAAGGTATCTGCCTAATAAGATTTTTCCCCGTGTCTTGTAAAGCTTCATTGCACATTTTACTTGTTCTTTTACTTTATTCATTTTTATAAAAATGTTTCACTGAAATGTGCATACCCTGTATATGAGTACATGAAGGTTACTGTTGTAAAGGTTTCAGATAGCTTACAACACAAACAAGACAGGACCTATACTATTGTTGGTGTGGGGGGAGGGGATAGTGAAAAGCCACCAGAGAGTGCGGCACTTCCAACTTTCAAGCTGAGATCGACATTTATCAACAAAGCATGCAAAGGGAAACTACCATAAGGCAAAAAGGCAGTAGGCCTACACACTGTACACTGTACATAGACAGTGTATTTCTCATAATGGCTTTAGAGACTTTTTTATGATGTACAATGTATAGCCATTCAACTTCTAATTTTCAAAAGTTATGTTCACACAATTTTTCTGACCTTTTAAATTTAAAAACTACAATTAAGCATTATTGCATTTCATGACTTAAATTCTGAAATTAATGAAATGTAAGCTTTGCAGTACTTCTTGCAATGTATTCATGGGCAAGCATATTTTACAGAGTTAAGTGTACAATTGCATTCCTTCTGCGCCATTAATCTAGGAAAGACCTTGAATTGCACCATTGGAAAATAAATCACGTTAGCAAGTTTAGCTATGGCAATTACTTTGACTTAAAGTCCGGCTTGTTTGAATAAATGTACACATAATTCAATGAAGATGTCCGCATTTTGCAAAATGCGTGCCAATTACAACCAAAACAAAAAACAACGCTCCAATAAAAGTTCTTTAACCTTGTTATCAGGTCAAGCTTCCTCCAGGGGATTACATTGGGATCAGGGGTATCTTAAACCCTGGGGGATGATGATGATGAATAGCACTCATTTCACAGTTAGCCCCAGGGCATGTAAGTAAGGCCTTCTTCTACCACATCAGAAAGACCACATCAATCTAATTACTGGTGTTTACCAGGAAACCAACACTGCCAGAGATGGACTTAAGACTCCATTGCCCTTTGAACAGATGGCACTTTGAAAGTGACCTAAACATTATTCAGTTCTAATTTTGAAAGTGACCTAAATATTATTCAGTTCTATCCATAATTAAATCGTTCAAAAGTGTATTGAGGGTAACAACTCGGTACATAGGTTTATGAAATCTCTCAAACTTGGGGGAAGTGTTGGTTTTGAGAAGAACTAGGGCAGAGTGTTAGAGACTTGGTGATCTACAAACAGTGTGCTCTCAGCTTTCTCCCTTATCAGTTGTCTGCTGGCAAAATGCAGGTTAACTTTTGAGGACCAGTCAAAATTCCGGACAAGTTGCCAGCCATCCTGATGGCCACTCAGAGCCTATCCTTCCCAAAGCACTATAAAACCACTGCCTACCTAGACTTGATGACAAGTCGCTAGGCGCTGCCTATTTGTTTTACTAACACCATCAATAAATAAATTAACTGTTAAATCTTAATTCCATTCATTGATGGTAATTAAATTAGTAATACATTATCTTAAATCCCCTATAATACAGTTAGATGTGTATGCTGGCTGCCACTCCTGTGGTTTGTGGTTATATTTTTGCTCCTTGTTAATCCTGGAAAAGATGTTGACATTTGCTCATTTACAGATTGGCTCATATAGTTGAAATCGGATTCATGTAGAAACAATAACTGGAGGTCTCAAGTTCTGTTTGCTCGTTTAGGAAAAAAATAACCAGACCTTAAGTCCAGTGCATCAGACTGCCCTGGGCAATGATTTGTTTAAAGACATAGTTAGATACAATTGGTATTGTCAAAGACTAGTCTTCACAGTTGGTGTATCTCAACATATGCATAAAATAACAAACCTGTGAAAATTTGAGCTCAATCTTGCGAGATATTAAAGGCACCGGGAAATAGATTTTTGTTTTCCTTCAAACATTAGAGTATATGTTCCTGAACAATAAAATAATTTTTGGAGTAATTGTTTTTGACGATTTATATGTTTAACAAATTAAATAAAGTTGTGTGGGGGTGACTCCGCCTACCCCTTTTGTGATGTCAATCGAGGAAGACTTTGCCTCGATCGAACATCGAACACACGTACGTGCAAGTACATTCAAGTCCTGGACGTGAGTTTGTACGTTGGAAAAAGTTTTATTTCTTGCATTTTTTCCGGCAATGTCAACCAGGTGTATTGCTGCTGGATGCAGCAAAACAACTAAAGACGGTGTCAGTTTGCCAAGTTGTCCGGTCCGACGTCTTTTCCAGCGCTGTGCGGCAAACACTTCGAGCCGTCGTGCTTCGAGAATCCGGAATACACTACACATTTTGACATGAAGAGAAAAGTTCTTTTCTAAAACATGACGCCATCCCAATAATTTTTCCAGCTAGTGGGGAAGTCGAAGAAGGTACCTGAGAGCTGTAACGAACCTAAAGGAGCATTTGCCTGACGTGAAAAAAATCAGGTATTGTTTCAACTTTGAGGGCATGTTTTTAGCTTGCGCCAAGCGTCACTATGCTGTGTTGGCACTGCATGCGATTCATCGCGCCTCAATTGACGTCACGAACAGCGCCCTCTCGGGGTCGGCTTTTTTTCCAATTTGTAAATAACATGGTAACTAATTTATGTAAACCTAAGTTAGTTGTTTATTCATATTCCACTCATCAAAACACATATTTTAGTGACAAAAGCTTTATTTTGACAAAAAACCACTTCCAGGTGACTTTAATGACAGACAAAAAACACCCTTGTTTCACTCAGTGAAACATTCATTTATTTTCTATTTTTAAAATAATATTCATTATACACCTGTATTATTAAAAACAAAAGTCATCGTGGAACAAACAAAAATCACCGAATCATAGTTTCAAAAACTCTTTTACACAGAACTGATATTTCTCTTAGTTAATGCAGACAGAAAGGCATCATTTATCAAAGATTAATTTGTCACACTGCGTATTAATAGAGTTGTGATATTAATTTGTGATATGACACTGCCACTGTCGGTCATAAAATGTCATCTACACATCTAACCTCACTCTTAACTCAATTTAGCTCACAAATAATTCACAACAATTTCCAAATGCCTGCACTCCTGCCCCAACCCCAACCCCCACCCCCACCCCCACCCCCACCCATTGGGTTTAAAGAGGTGCACCAATTTTAGCCTGGGGTGGATTAGTCAAATGATCAAATCACTGAACCACTAACTGTACTATTCATTAGCTGATGTAAAGCAAAGATTCCTCGCTATACAATGGGGTATTCTGTAAGCCTGTCTGACCATAAGAAGAAGGCTCCCATGGTCTGACCACAAATCCTCTCATCCTGAAAGTTCAGTAGGAGTTGATTGTGGGAGTGGAACTGGTCCTCGGACCACAACTGGTTGAGTTGAGCTGTTGCACAGCCGCCAGCAAATGCTCTTTTTGTTGTAAAAGTGGAAATGTCCTAAACTACTGCAAGCGTTAGCATTTAGTAATTCAATGCTAAAAGTGGGATAACTTTGCTCACGAAATTGGATGTTGATGGTGGCACTAAATATGGGAATTGGATCCTAAAATATAAAATGGTAAACTGACAAAATAAGACTGAAGAAAATTTACTTTGCTAAAAAATGTTGGAATTTAAACATAAAACCATTAATTTACTGATATCAGAGGACCTCCACTGTACGTAGGCCTACATGTACAGTCCATCGTAAAGAAACATAGGGACTGATGTGCAATGGTTTTTCATGGGAAAGTTTGTGGCCTAGCACCAGGGGCATTCCTTGGAATATGAAAAAGATGGTACTTCAAATAGGTTTGAAAGTAGCCTCATCATCTATGACTATATGAGGAGCATTGGACTCTGGTGATATGCAACCTACATGTAATCTCTTTCAGGAGAAATCATTGCCAATTCTTGTTTGAGGATTGTGATGCAGCACGATGGCCTAACACTAACGGGATCAAAACAGAAGTATTCCACTGTATTCTGTTCGAGACAAACTACAATGTATTAGGTATTTGTTATCACTGATTGAACAGTACATTTACAGTCAAGCCATGGTGCAAAGCATGGTCAAAGCCTTCCTACATGGTCCAAGCATTATAGAGCTTTTCATAATGCTCTTAAAAAAGATTAATGATGTACAACAGGTATTAAAGCAAGTGGATTTCAGGTCTGTGTACAACTAAATTCATGGCTTAACTCATAATACAGAGCCAGTATGTACATTAACCATGAAAAGATTTTATATGTAATGCCATGCTGAGGTGCACTCAACAAGGGCTTACATAGTCTAGGTAACCACACACATCAACAGAGTCCTATTGTGAAAAGGCTCCAGACTTCAGCAATAGAATGGTGTGAATCTCTGTTTGAGTCCTTGCAAGATCACCGCACAACAATGGAACCCTTCTTGTCAACTAGCTCTCATTGGGTACAAAGATCTTCGAAAATAAACAGAACATATTATGAAAAAAAAGATCATACTCTAGATGAAGTGTGTACCTAGACAAGTGGACCAATATTAGGAATTTCACAATAACAAACTGTTGGCAATTGGTATCATCAAAGTCACGTTTCTCATTGTGATGAACATTGATTTTCCAAGTACTTTAAAAAATGATTGGCACAAAACTTACTTGCATACCACTGCAGGTTCAATGTGAATTTTGGGTAAAGAAAACAACAAACAACGAAGCAAAGAAAAAACAAATGGATTATAAAGCAATGAGCCGTAGGCCCAGAGTAATTTTGTATACTGTAGGGACTATTGTAAACTATTTTAATTTTAAAAATTCACTTAAAGCCATTATACACTTACGGTAAACAGTATTGTCCAAGTCCCACACTTCGTGTATCACAACTTTTATATAAAATAACAATCCTGTGGAAATTTAGGCTCAATCGGACATCGGAGTCGGGAGAAAATAACGGGAAAACCCACTCCTGTTTTCGCGCGTTTCGCCGTGTTATGACATGGGTTTATAACAAATCCGTAATTCTCGCTAACGAGAATTTATATTGTTTTACCGTTTTCTCAAAAAGTAAAGCATTTCATGGACTAATATTTCAAGAGAAGTCTTTCACCATTACCTTCTGTAAACCCTGTAAATTATTTGTAAATCTGTGAACTTTTATTTTTTTTCTGTACCGAAAGGGTCCAATGGCTTTAAAGGCAGTGGACACTATTGGTAATTGTCAAAGACCAGTCTTCTCGCTTGGTGTATCTCAACATATGCATAAAATAACAAACCTGTGAAAATTTGAGCTCAATCGGTCATCAAAGTTGCGAGATAATAATGAAAGAAGAAAACACCCTTGTCACACAAAGTTGTGTGCGTTTAGATGGTTGATTTCGAGACCTCAAGTTCTAAACTTGAGGTCTCAAAATCAAATTTGTGGAAAATAACTTCTTTCTCGAAAACTATGTCACTTCAGAAGGAGCAGTTTCTCACAATGTGTTTTACCATCAACCTCTCCCCATTACTCGTCACCAAGTGAGGTTTTATGCTAATAATTATTTTGAGTAATTATCAATAGTGTCCACTGCCTTTAAATGAAGAGAAAAAAAAATCCCACTTGACAGTATTTCTAAAACAAAATATGTATGTCAAATCTTTCATCGCCAAGGATTCCTTTGAGAAAAAAAAAATGCAATAGTTTGAATTGTGGAAGAAGCTTTCAAAGAGCTGTCATGCATATAACATTACTTCCCAAATCCTTCAAAATTGCATGATTTGTTTGATTCAGTTGGACTGCCTGATGGGTGATGACTGCACTCTTTAACTGATCACGTTTCAGTTCAGAACTGTGCACCAAACAAATGTTCAGGACTTGGCAGCTGTTTGGGTATAACAAGGAAGTCCCAAAGTGATGATAAAGATGTGTGGGATTTCATTAAGGGAGATATGCAGCAGATACTAGTTTAATTGCAAATTAATAAATCCGTCAATTTTTGCACTTCCCATAATTTTCCACGTGTTAAGAACTCAATCAAAAGAGATTATCCCTTCAAATATTTTGGAATGTCGGGACGACACAAAGCAAGGCGCCAGCGTTTATTGAGAGTGGCCAATATTAGATTTTTTAAGACCCGGCCGCCCACATGACAAACAAGGTTATAATAAAGAATCTGAGAATGTGAGATTGTCAATAGGAAGCCTGCCTGCTCCAGGGTTGCCTCACATCTCGTTGTCGTTGGAAGAAGGAGGTGTGAATGTGCATATCATAACAATTACCCAATATGGGCAGGGAAAGGCTTGGGGCATCATTCTTGTATTGTCTGTAGATGATGAATGCAATTTATTAATCAAGGTCTGGACAGCTATAATGTGTAGCTGTGTGACTAGAAAAACATTCCTCGTAAATGATTCACACAAAATTTGCCTTTTGACATGTTTAAAACAATTAATGACCAACGAGCCTTCGCTGCACTCAGCACTCTGGAACCCTGCTCCCTCTGCACGCACCTCCATGACTCACCCTCCATCTTCAAGACCCGTCGGAAAACATCCTTTCAGACAATCAAGATCCCTTTGTATCGCCCGTGGTGGAAAGCACTGTTCATTTGTTATAAATTATCATTAATTTAAAAAGAAAATCTTTTTAACTTAAAATGTAGCAATTATAAACAATATCTATAATCTAAAAGCAAATTAAGAGATCAAATTTCAAATCAGTGTTTTTCCTAAAATTGTAGTGCATACGTATGTATGTAGGTGGTACATTCACAATTTCACGATTCAGGTATGATACAGTATTGAAACTATAAAGAACAATTACATCTTGGTTAATATTTGTAATTTGAACCGTTCGTGGTTATACACAGAAAACATTAACACCGAATACAATACACACACAACTGAGGTTGATAACACTAACACACACACTTATTCTACAAACAAAGGTTTCTGAAGGCAAGGCTGCACTGTGAAAATACAGGCAGATGGCCCACGCTATGACATACCCATTTTGTCACCTTATGGGTTGGGCAGTATGTGATGAGTGTACTGTGACTGTGAGAGTGTTTATGTTATTACTGTAAATTTCTCAGAGGGTGGAGAGATGAGCCACTGCACTAGAGAATCTGAGTCAACCTCAGTTCATACATGTAGGCTACTGTCATTATTTACTCATCTCTTATTCTGTGTTCATATTTCAGATATTTATACGTAAATTAGTTTGACGATAAAATATTAATCAGTCTTTAACTTTAAATGTTTTTTTGTTAAAATAAAAAATGACCTGCATCAAAGCATGGATACTAGGTACATATTTTTACTGTGAAGTGGCCTGTACATGTCACAATGACAATCTACAGGAATTTTGAAGCTGTAAACATGGTAAATATATCTCAATTAAAACATAACTCAAAGACAACACATCAGAAAAATCAATGCTCAATCAATGAAGATCACAAGCCAGACAGGAATGCAATTATATTGATTTTGAAGAAGTGTTCCCCTGGCAAAACTGACCAAGCTTTTATGAATAATGTTATTATTACTCATAGTGTGCAAGATATCTGTGATAAAGGCTTCTTTGATACAGTTATTTATCATAAATGCTGTATTATCCCGCAATTTGAGGTACATGTTAGAAATCCCTTTGAATAATGTACGTATACATTCAAAGAGAGAAAAAAACGAATTTAGTTTTTATATTTAACTTTGTAACTGAATGAAACAGGAGCAAATATTCAAAATCTTGTGAAAAGTTACCTATCTTTAAAATGAATAACTCAAAATAACTAAATTATACATTTAGCCTACATGTTTCTGGCTTCAGGAAGACCACATAATGTAAGCATGGAATTGTAATGCTGAACTTTGGACCCCTATGTATTAGCGTAGACAGTTGTCAATCAAATCATCCACAACACTAGATGTATATCCTACATGTACAAGAAATAAGTCCTTCAACCAACATGATTCAAGAGTTCAAGTCGACTCTGATAACTGAACTCAAATCCAGATGACAGAATGTAGCCTAATGAGTTATAGTATAAATTATAATATAATGCCATCATTTTCTTGAAACGTCTGGATTTGATTCATCTTAACACCCCCACCCCACCCTCCAAATAAATTAGTATGGGTTTTTTGTTTAGCATGAAATGACCAGGTTTCCTGTCCTTTTTAAGTTTGAAATAGCAAATTTGTGTCAATCTAAAAAAAATTAATTATGCATTCTCTCAGAGCTTAGTTTGCATCTGAAGATAATACTTCCCCCCAAAACCCATTTACTGCTTGCAGTTTGTGAATATGAATTGGTAAACTAAGTTCAGATAATGAAGAGATGAAAAAATGATTGTTGTTGAAAAATATTTTGTACAAGTTTTGTTTTTGTTTTTTTACTGACAAAGTAGGTGGTAGATTCAAATGTTAACGGTTCATACATATGTTCATCAGGCTTACACACATGGTGAGCACCTGTAATTCATATTTGTCTACAATAAATACAAACGTGCAATTCAAATTATTGCCAGACATTTAAATAGGCAAATACAAGCAGTATGTGATCCATTGACTTGTTGCTACTGTAAAACTTCACATGTTGAGATGCAGAGCAGATGGCACAATATCCCCTCACCCCAATCCACTTCCATCCAGCAACAAACCTGTGGTTGCTGGGATGGATGCTGGATGTCTGTCGAGACTCCCCAGTGATTCTACCTGACAGTTGTACTGTTACCCAACACAGGTTGTAATTTTGTGTAAATGGATCCCTCATGGATTTGGATGCAGAGTAATCTGAGATAAATTGCTCACTGAATGATCTAGGATGCATGTTTTCCAGAGATGAATTATGCCTGTAAGTGGACAGTTGATGCATAGGCCTACATAGTACATGATATACATGTAGGCAAGGACCTAGCTCTATGGTTGATGTTACTGCAATGCAAATGATAGCCTACAAGTCTATAGAGGGGGTTTCTGTGAATATTGTTAACACTGACAACAGGCACAGGTTATACTTTAGTAGGTCTTTGTTTTTAATCTGGAAATAAACAAAAGGCTAGCGAGATTACAAACTGACAAAAAGGAACTGCTCCAGTTTTAATCAGCTGTTGGCACTGAAGTATTTAGTGCATCAAATTGTTGAACTTTTTACTAGTTACAAAATTAGTCTTCAAATCGTAGGCCTATATTTTATCTGGAGAGGCCTTAAAATCCTTATTTTGACTGGATAAAGTGGTAAAAACCCTAGGACAAAAACTGATTAAATCGTATTTATGATGAATGAAGCTGAAGGTCACATACAATTTACAAATAGTTTTCTTTAAAACAAAATATTGTACTGACATAGCCAACATATAAGTTGTAAGCTTTATTTTGTAAGCCTTCCCTTGTAGTCCTACATGTTTGTGTAGGTGTGAAAACTACAACAATGTATGTTTGGTGGGTGTGTGTAATTCCATAAATTTGTTTACCATTTTTTTTTTAAGCTGCAGAGTTGACATCACTTTACAGTATTCCACTCTTCACATCCAATTTCATATTTCATACCTTGATGCCCAAACAAAAAAGGAAATCCCAAATTAATTTTAGTCAAGGCCGGATAATCTGCTCCTGATAAAATGGATTCTGAACAGGTGTATTTGCCAGGGCAATAAACTGGTGAAAAATATTTCCAGACAGAATTCTTTTTTTTTTAATGGAATATGAAAACAAGATTCAAAAGGAAGGCAGCAGGCCTACGTCACTGTTCTTTGGTTTGGAAGAGTAAACGGTTCTCCCATCCTCCAGTGTCCAGTGATCATCCCTGCATAAGTACATGTAGTACAAACAATTAGTGAAACCACATCCAATTCGGTGGTTTTAATAAATACATGCAGAGAGAAAATAATTTTAAAAACAAGTTGGGTTCAGAGTGGGATTTTTCGCACACACATTGGGCTTATTTTCAATTGTAGCAATCAAAATATGTAACAACGATTTCTGGTGTCTTCAGTAAACTGCTATTTATTTTCATCGGATGCTGTTACATTCCCTTGATCAAAATACTTGACTACCCTGGATGCAGTTCATGTAATTCATTTTCCAGTCAATTCCAGTAGGCCTTGTCAATTTTGGCCATAACACGGTAGGCTATAGCACTGTAACCAACTCAGGTGGAATTTGTTTATTAACCATGACCATTCATAAGCCTCACACCTGGGAACTACAATGTAATCAAAACCTTACTCTAAAGTCATCTGCTATGAATAAAGCTTAAAGCACAATATGATAATTAGTTATGAATACATGTAGTAATAATCTTGCAAGGGGTCTTAGGGTAAACACCATTTGCGATCTCAAAGTTTAGAAACCAATTAAATTTTAACAGCCCTCTCGATTGAAACTAAGGAGATTTTTTACTTTGATTGAATGACTGTATTATTACATTCAGATGACATACATGTAGACTACATGTATTTTAGTAAGGATTCAACCATGATTCAACCAATGCTGGGACTAACATGTATGAGGCCTGTAGCCAGACCCTATAGAAACTGCCATAAAATCAGCATCCAGTCAGTCAACTGTGTTTAAACCAATGGTATGACCAGTTAGTGCTTTGTAAAAAGCACCATAGAGCGTGCACAGGGCCAACAAGCACCATAGAGCCTGCACAGACCAAGGACCCCTAACTCTTTGTGATATTGTGTTCTGTGTCAATTTAAACTATTTACTTTACAGACTTGCCAGAGCAATAAAAAAAACACATGATGTAGGACTAAGTACATGTGAAGGTGGAATTGGCAAACACTGCTTGCATTATTTACAGTGATACCAATATTATCTCATCGATAGGTCCAGCAAGTGTAAACCCGTAATGAATTGACAATGATGGTACAAATATTAACCACATTAGCATTATGCTGCAGAGCAATAAAATTACATAATGACTGTAGTGTATTTCTCTAGTACTACAACAGGTCACATAAAAACCCACGGGTGTGTGTACACTACAAACATCTATGTAGGCTTCATATGAGCACTACAATTGAGAATTTATATTAACTCAACATTATATACATTAATTGCCTTTCTGGCAGGCTTGTCTTTGTTCAGCTATTTATTTATCAATATTTTTCAGACTTTTTGTGCATAGATTTTTTGGACGGGACTTTGGCCATAATAACAGATTATCAAAGTTAGCATTTCAATACACACATCGTGTACACATTATATGGGAAGAGTGCATGTTATTAGGAGGTCACATTGACGTTATATAAAGGTTGTATTGTACTTGTACCTGGACAATTCAAATTGAATTGAAACTTTCACTGGTTTAATAGATAGATTGGAATGTTATGGGTGAAAACTGAGATCTATTATTATGACATTATGTTTTAGTTTATTTTTTAAATACTTTATCTTTCCAAATTTAACCCCCCCCCCCCCCCAGCAAAAACAAAAATGCCGAAAGCCCTATTCATTTAAAACTTAACGGATGAAAAAATAAGTTAAAACTTCAGCAAAACTACTGAAAAATGACCAGTACACTTTTTAGCTCAAATAATTTACTTACCCCGCTGGATACACGACAAGGCCTGTGTTTGGGTCACATGCAAACGTTCTGTTGTCTTTTACAGTAAAGCCAAGAACTCGCTCAAGGGTTACCTACAAAGGATTTCACAAAAAAAACAATTTAAGTCATTTCACTGTTTGAATTTATCTGAAACCATCCGACACTAGAGATTTAAATGAACAATCCATCTTAATACTTCAATTTTAAGCAGTGAAAGGGTTGTCCAGATTAAGTGTGCCGAAGGAAAATTTGAGCATCATGGACCTGGTGTTTAAAGGCACTGGACACTATTGGTCATTACTCAAATAATTGTTTTTAAAACATAAAAACTTACTTGTTAACAAGCAATGGAAAGCTGATGATATAGGTTTTCTCGACCAATTTCAGAAAAAGAGCAGCCAATTTCACCATCAAGTTATTCTATTTCACGCGCAATCGAATGCTACTGAAAAGGGTCAATCGATTTCGTTTTACGATAGTCAAATGTAATGTTGCGTCATTCGATTTAACAAAATAGTCATTCAGTTTAACAATTCATCGCTTGTTAATGTTGATGCGTGTGTGTCTCAAAAAAGAATGACGATACACTAAATTGAACATAGTGCTATTAAGGAATTTGACTCGACTCAAAACAAAATTTAATGGCCGAATTTTCTGAATTTGAAATGCAGTAACAACTGGAGAGGCAAAACAGCTTTAACTCGAAACGCATGAAAATTAAATTGGCTGCTCATTTGCCGAATTTGACCGAGAAAACCTATAGTAAAAACATTATTGTGAGAAACGACTCCCTCTGAACATAGTTTTCGAGAAAGTCTTAAGAAGTAATTTTCCACTTTTAAAAAAGTATTTGAATTTGGTTTTGAGATCTCAGAGGTACATGTAGATTTTGAGGTCCCAAAATCAAGCATCTGAAAGCACACAACTTTGTGTCACAAGGCCGTTTTTAGTTCAATTATTATCTCGCAACTTCGAAGACCAATTGAGTTCAAATTTTCACAGGTTTGTTATTTTGTGCATGTTGAGATACACCAAATGAGAAGACTGCTCTTTGACAATTACCAAAAATGTCAAGTGTCTTTAAAGACAAGACCGTCATTTGGCTTTCAATCCTGCCCCACCCACAACCTAAACGGCCACACTTTATTCAGTGAAATATAAGCATTGACATTGCAGTGTGGTAATATAAGAACCACACAACAAAAAACTAATACACCATTCTAACTAGATGAAAACCTTCTTTGAAACTATCATAGATCACTCAATTGAAAATTCTGAGTTGCAGAATATGCAGAATAAATTTCACGCATCAAGCTTCAGTAGCATTGGAAACAGCTGACTGATTGTGTTTGATTCATGAATACAACAAAATGACCCTCTTCACAAAAGTCTGGCCACTGAAGTCAAACATTGTACTGCATTGTTGTAGTCCAATTGATTGACTTCAGTTAGCAAATACCTTTATGCAGATTTATAACAACATATTTTTCCTAAGATGAGTAATTTACACCTACGTAGCTGTTTTTTAAAGACAACAATTATATTGGCTAGGCAGTTTGGCTAGTGAGTGGCCTACATTAATTCCTACAATACCCTCATACTTTTCATACTGGTTTTGTTGTCTGAACTGTGAACCTGTAAAGCACTTCGTCTGCTGTTCTTTTTGTTTAGTTTTGTAGGCTGTTCCATGACAAGCCAAGCTGCTTTTTGGAACGTGCCTCCACATTTATATTTTATTTACTGTTTTTTTGATATGTGGAAATAAATGCTGCTTTGAATTGAATTGGTGATGGACCCCCTAGTTAGTCCTTCTAAATCCTTCACTTTGGCAATTGGATCAGAAGGATTGGGGACTGTAAGGTGTTAAGTATAAATAAACATTTTAGGAAAAGCTTAAAACTGTTCATGGTTAACAAAAGTTCTTACCCTTTCACAGAGGGGTATTCCTTTGCTTCTTTTCTTGGTCAAAGGTGCTCGGACCGTTCTCTTGGACGAAACCGATGTTCTTTCAGCTAGATTAAGAACATTCGGTCTGACGTTGACATTGCTGCTCATACTGGCATCTCATTACACTTTACAGCATATCAGAGGAATAAACTTGGGTTCTTCCTACACATCAGCATTTGCTCTTGACATGATCAGCAACATTCAGGAGAATTTATTCTATGTGAGAATAAAAAGATGTATAAATGATGTACACCCTCGCAAGTGTGTCAAAAAAAACTTGCTGGTTTTTAGTGTCCTCGTCAGAAGCTTATCTTTGTTGCACTTAAAAATGTTGATGAACTTGACCACATGTATGGTAAAGACTTATAGTTTTCAATATTGTGGGCAGAGGAGTAGTGGTTTTATTAACCTGGGTTTGCATTTTTTTTAATCAGTTTTGTTTTAAAACACTATTAACAAGGTAGTTTTAACTAGCAACTACTGCTTTACTGGCTGGTTAAATTCCAGTGTAAACAAAGTCTGCAAATTGTATAGCCTTCTCTTTGATGCGTACAAAAGTCCAAATTATGTAACTACCAGATTAGTTAATTCTATTAATAGAGTCTTTTATAATGCTTTTAGTAAAATTGTGAAAAATATCCACTTGCACTTGCCTGGCCTGGAAAAGTAAATGAATCGTTACAGAAAATGATAGGGGCCTAATTCTCTCATTTTCAATTATTTTTATTAGAATTAGGTTTAGAATTAGAAGTTGATCTTTATATTATAAACATGGTTACACTTTATTTTAAAGAAAGCAATTAAATTAAATTTAGTTACATTTTTTACCTGAATAAAATAAAATAAACAACACAACACTACTACAGTCTACTACTACTACTACTAGAGTACTACCATACCAACTACACTTACAGTTACCATGGAGGAATCCTCCATGCAGTTACACAGTGAACAGTCTTCAAACACAAATGAAATACAATTACAAGTACAACATCGTTGATTTTTACTTTTGTTTTTAGATTTAAAATATAAAAATATTGATGTGTCTTTACTTACTAATTACTTACTACCTCCATCATGTCCATGAGTTAAGCAGAGAGTAAGTTAGTAAAGACAAAACATGAATTATCATTACCATGCATTGCCAGCCGCAGTGCTTTTCGTCTACTCAAGTCAATCTCCGTCTACGGCATTCATGGTCGGCATTGGCGCTTGGGGGTGTGCAGTTTAGATGTGCACTGTCACTTGAGTATAATTCCGACGAGTTACTGATTCCGCTACTCGGCCGTCAAAAACACCGAGCTGGAAATATATCCACAAAGTCAAAGGTCCGAAGTCCTACTGTCTCAGAGTGTCTTGGTGTTGTTTTTTAATTAATACGACGACGTGTTTCTTGTGTCCGTTAGATTTGCACGGTGCGATATAAACAATGACGACCGGCGACCCTCGTTCTTTTTCTAACTGTGCCCTGTAAAAAGAAAAACGACCGTCGTCTAGTCTGCGTTTGAAACCCGTCGTCACACTTTCGTTGTGGTTTCTGTTGATCTGTGTGTTTCCCATGCGTCAATCTTGACTCTTATGCGGCAAATTCGAAATTCAATGGACTTATTTGCTCCGTTCCCTATTACTATCAGGCCATCTCATTGGCCAAATTAGAGAATGTTGATATATTTTAACCAATTGAAATATGGCTAAGGGGATTTTCCCACGTGTTTAATAATCGTCGTTGGAGGCGCTATGTTCTTTTACAGGTTGTTCGCCTAAAAATACTGTGTACATTGTATGTAGTATCTGAACGGCGGACCATACGGACGGATGTATGTACTGTAAACACATACGTATGTACACAACACACTGGACCGCGAGAGAGCGGGGAGTATTTTAGTCCAATCTGCTAGGCTCTAATAATCGGACAGTCTAGTCATAATAATTCATTTCAATGGCGGAAATTGAGAACCTACAAACAGAGATAGATTCCTGTGGAAAAGAACAAATAGAGCAACATGTCGAAGAGGAAATTGTACACGAACTAGTCTCTTCCGAGCAGCAGTCGTGGCGACTCGATGCAGCAGACGAAACGACTCCGCCGGCGATTGAAGTGCCAGACGAAGAGGACACCGAGGAGGATGGTCAACAACACGATGAACCCGGCCGTCACATCATCGCTATCGACGGCAGGGTCCCTGGTGGTATCCCCGGTGACCCCGAAGAGGACGAGGAGGACCGGCAGGACGATGAAGGGGACGATTCATACGATGGTCATGGGGTGTTCTTTCTCGATAGCGAAGACGAAGTCAAGCAAAAAGTCTCGGATTATGAGAAAAATACAGGCACGCATTTCATTATGCTGAAAAAGGAAAAAGGCTATTCACAAACTGGTAAGTCAAAAAAAAGTGGTTGTTGTTCTAAATAAAGGCAGACCTCCAATATCAGTATTATACTTTACAACAAATCATCCAATCTTTAACCATGTTAATATTTAAATAATACTATTATTTGTAAGTTTAACTTTAATTTAAGAAAACTGTTTTTATAAGAGTTTCTTACATTCAACAAATAAATTAACCATGGCATGATTAAACAATAACAAACACGAATGCCTACATCCCAAAGATCTCATTGAAATGTTGAAGTTTAGAGTGAGATGTTAAAAATATTAACAAAAAAAATACAATTGAATTCTCAAATAACAACGAGTACTTTGTGTTAATTTGTAACACAGCCAGATTCAGATGGTGAAGATGCAGTTAATAATTTTTGAATATTTATCAGTGCAATGTTGTATGTACACGGGTAAGTAGAATCATGGACCTGTAGAAATAGAGTTAAGTGTAGACCCAGGTGGTGTTTGTATGCTTTGGCCTAGTACTGCAATTAACTCAATTGCTGCACTCATACACTTCACTGAAATACCTACGCTACATGACTGGCTTTTCCTCTCTTCCCTCTTGTAGATTCATGTTTTCTAAATTACAGCTATGCCTCCATCAAATACTTAAGCAAGGACAAGTTTTGCAGAGATCTCCTTGTCAAATGATGCTGATGTTGTCAAGATAACTTAATCTGTCACAAGTTTAGGGAGAAAAATGCAAGCTGTGAGCTGACCTCGAGAAAGATTTTTTGCCTAAAATGTCATCTCCCCTCCCTACCATTTGAATGACGTCATGATGACGCAACCACTCAATGAGAATCTGTTGTCTCCCTTTTACCACACAGCCGAAGGGATAGGATCAGCTACGGACAACCTCGTCAGGCATATTGTGCATCCCAGTGGAGAGACGGCTGAGGAATTTAGTTGTGACGAATGCGAGATGGTGTACAAGAACTACAAATCGCTCTGGCAGCACAAACGAGACAACCACCAAGACAAGATAAGCTGTGGTTACTGTGACTACGTATCGTCACGCATGTACAACATTAAGCAACACCGAAAGCGTAGACACCCAAACATGCCGGATCCATTTGACCCTAATATCAGTGACTTATTTCACGGGGCCTATGCAGAGGATTCAAGATTTGAGTATCAACCTGAAGAGGATTTAGACAGTGGGGAACCTCTTCCTAAGATTGCCAACATGTCTCGTAGAAATTTCAACTTTGTGGAGGCATCAGACATCCCTGACAAACCTGCCAATATGCAAGCAAATTTTGCGCATGGGAACAATGAGGAACGCCAGATGCACCAGCAGCGCCCAATCACAACCACGGCTTACCCAGTTGGAATAACCACCTCAAGAGAGCCTTTCACTCAATCAGGATCACACTTGAGACAGCCACAGTCAGTGAGAAGTCAAGCCACAACATCTTTACTCAAACGATCAGACGGGAATCTCGTCACAACATCATCAACTCTCCCCAGAATCACTAGTGTCACAGGAAGCCAAGTGCAAAACACTCAATTCAACGGGACACCAATCTCTCCGAAAGTGAATTTTACCAGAATGCAGCCCTCTACCAGCTCCGGTAGAGAATCCAATTTGTTTCATGCACCTCCAGTGAATAGCCACCCACACAGGAGAGAATGTCAAAAAGGCGTAAGTCAAATGGATGAAAGACATCGTACTAATCCGGTAACAAGCATGCCTGGAGTTCATCGTCAAATACTTGCCCAAAACACAAACTCGTCACTTAGAGATGAAAGCAGCAGGAATACCTCCTCGTCACAGATGCCAGTCAGAATGGCTACCTATCATAACCCTAACCATAATCCATCACAAGAGAACATACTCAACAGACACACATCTTCAATAACTACATCTACCTGTAATAACTCACGTAACACTGGTCAAAACAACGCCACCATCACATCAGTGTTGATCAACAGAGACAGTGAAAAACAAAAGCGCCAAAGTATTTTGAGTGCTTACTCGCCTTCAAGGTCTAACAACACTTTGTCTGTAGACAGACAGCAAAGAGTTAGCAATGATGCATCAAAAGGTGCAAGGCAACAACCTTCTACGTTCCCCCAGCAGGTTGCTCCCCCACAGGGTAGGCCATCTTCTTCTTCTCCAGTTGAATCGACTAAGATGAGGAAACCAACCTCTTGTCCTCCTCAGGATCCACAACCGCCACCACAGCCTAAACCTCAGAGGTCTGTGAGAAGTGTCATAAATGAGCACCGTCAAGAGGTCGGCCTGACTGACTTCAGGAGCCTCTTGAAGAACTTTCATGTCAGGTCAATCACTGAGCGTGTTGTACATCCTGATGGCACAAGATATGAAATTCAAATTGATGGAGAAGAGATTGATGAATGATTGACTTTGTTACCATTACCAAGCCCAAATCTAGAAAATCTTGACTTTGTTACAATTACCAAGCACAAATCTGCAAAATCTTAACAAAATGCAAGATATGGATTTTTGTGCAGTGGACTCCTTGGGAGGGGGGTCAAAATTTAACTGTTCTGACCTCAACTCTTGCTAGATTTAACAATGTAGAACTTGGACATTTAAAGTAAAAGTTGTATCTGTCAAAAAGGATCCTAACTGAAAATGCTACAGGGAATTTCTAGGCAAGATATGTAACTCCAAGAAACATTCTTAAGTGATACACTTTGTTTGCTTCATACTTTAAAGACACTGGACACTTAGTAATCGTCAAAGACTAGTCTTCACAGTTGGTGGATCTCAACATATGCATAAAATAACAAACCAGTGTGAACATTTGAGCTCAATCGGTCGTTGAAGTTGCGAGATAATAATGAAAGAAAAAAACACCCTTGTCACACAAAGTTGTGTGCTTTTAGATGCTTGATTTCGAGACCTCAAATTCTAAATCTGAGGTCTCAAAATCAAATTTGTGGAAAATTACTTCTTTCTCGAAAACTACATTACTTCAGAGGGAGCCGTTTCTCACAATGTTTTATACCATCAACAGCTCTCCATTACTCGTTGCCAAATACATGTACACCTTTATGCTAATAATTATTTTGAGTAACTACCAATAGTGTCCACTGCCTTTTAAAACTATTTACTGTTCAGAACAGTTAATTTAGTATTTTGGTACATATAAATACAAAAATAAACAAAACACTATCAATTTATCAAAAGTAATTAAATGTAGTTTGCAAATTTGCAACGACTGGAAACCATTATTTTGATGAGGATAATGGTAAAAACAATAATTTTGAAAAAGTACAATCTTTAGTGAAGGTACAGACCAGTTTAGATTCATTGTTTATAAACACAGACCTTAAACAAAACCATGACACCAACAATTGCTTTTTGCTGTGGGTGCCCTTTGCAAAGTGCCATGGGTTGAGTTCACAAAGAGTAAGGACCAGGCCTATCAGGCCTGCAAGTTGCCAGATACACAAGGCCTGAAGGCCACTCAAGGTGTGGGCTACAATTGTTTTGTTTTCCAGAGGCCGTTGCCACCTACCCTTAGGGCTGAAACAGGGTTACCCCTTTCACAGTCCAAACGGATGTAGGCTTGGGTATCATCAATTCAAAGCCTGGCCGGTAGAGCAGAAAGCACTACCTCCCCAATTTTACGTAGCAAGTGTCACGACGGGGATTCACACTCACACCCTGCTGGTCAAACACCAGAGCTTGAATCCGGTGCTCTTAACTGCTCAATCATGACACTGCCAAATGTTCATTTTGATGTGCCTCTTACCAGAAGAACGCTCTTTCAACAATCTTGATGGGCAAAGTTGAAGGCCTGTACATATACACACAAAGCAATACAAAGATGACTTATTTTATCAAAGAAACTTTGCCAAGAAGGTGTTAAATCAAGTGAGATTAATTTTTAATGAAATGTGATAAATATAATGGGAGACTTTCTGGGACGATAGAGGGCAGCAGACTTACCGGGTAAATCCATTGTTCTCAGAATTATGCGCATGTTCAGAACTACGTAAACAATGGAAAATTTACCCGGTATGTCTGCTGCCACCTAGCGTTGGAAAGTCTCCTATTGAATTGAAACATCCATTACCAACAGTATTTGTAATGTACATAAATTAACATTGCACGTTGAAACTTGTATTTTAAAACTGTTATTTGTTTTTCTAATAAATTTCAGTCTCTATTTTTCTTTGCGAAATAAGTAAGGTGTCGGAGAACAATCTAATAGTACATGTACCTCCTTGCCACTTTTTGTAGCATCATTTACAACCCTCGTACATTTAAAAAGAAAAATTCCCCATGCACTTCAACTCAATTCCCAGCAGATTGTGGCATTTTAAAGAACAGTGTGTGAGTCAGATAACATCACTTCCAACAAGTACCACAGCAGACAACAATTGTGAAAAACTAAATTTTATTATCATTACGCAGTTCCATGGCCTCGGCACTAAACTAGAACCATTGCTTCCATGCTGGGAAACAAAAACTTGAAGCACTCAGTTTCACAGAACAAAAACATGTAGTTCTACAGTATTGTGATTGATTGGCATTATGATTAGACACTGGACACTATTGGTAATTGTCAAAGACCAGTCTTCTCACTTGGTGTATCTCAACATGCATAAAGTATCCAACCTGTGAACATTTCAGCTCAATTGGTCATCCAAGTTGCGAGATACATGTAACTACATCACACAAAGTTGTGTGCTTTCAGATGCTTGATTTTTAGACCTCAAATTCTAAATCTGAGGTCTCAAAATCAAGTTTGTGGAAAATTACTTCATTTCTCACAATGTTTTATACTATCATCCTCTCCCCATTACTCGAACCAAGTTAGGTTTTATGATGCTAATAATTATTTTGAGTAATTACCAAAATTGTCCACTGCCTTATTTCACAGTGAAACTTGTATTTAGTACTTTGTGAAGAACATGCACAAGTTTGTTATAAGCATGCAATTGTTGCACACTTATAATGAAAAGTCAGTGTTTTGGAAATTTATAGAACACACACGTTATTCATGTAGGAGAGTAAATACAAGGAATAAACACTCATCTTAAAGTTTAGTTTTATTATGAAGATAAAAAATAAATATCCCAAAATAAGGCAAGGTGACTTCAATATTACTTGTGTACATAATAGTTCTTTTTTATAGTCTGTGTGTATTATGGTATATTATGGTTTGGGTAGGCCCTATTGTGAGTTGTCATCATATACGTAGGGTTTGAAATAAGATGTTCTCTATTGTTGAGGATTCCTCCCACACCCCAAGGTGACATTTCTTCATCATTGTCAGCTCAGGTGAAGTGGTCGGTCACAATGCTAAGTCACTTTTGAGGGACCATTGGTTTCATTACTAGAATTAACTAAAGAGCAATTGGAACACGGAAAAGTATGCACTATATTTTCCGTAGTTCACGAGAGTTTGTGTGAATTTACCTTCAAGCAAACTTAACAAGAAGTAGCTTATGAGCGCAAAACGCAAAATTGGAACAGCACAGCATTTGGTGTGGATTGTTCATTATAGGTTAATTATTTCAATCTTGTGGATTGACCAATGAAGTCCGAGGATTACAGTTTGCTTTAAGACAATAGTATTCATAACCAACTCCCTTGCTCTAAACTGATTTGAAAAAAACAAATATCTTGGAACTTCACAATAAACTGAGAATTTCAAGTTTTTCACCAAAGTATGGCGTAATAATTTTTACAAAATCATGTCGATTAAAATATTTAGGTTTCGGAGTTCAATTTTGAACATGGGTAAGGTGCCCGTAACAAGTGATCAACGTAATTCGGGTTTTCAGATTAGTAAAATATTTTTCCACTTAGCTGCAACGATAATAGTTGATAAATTGCCCATTATTTGACAGAGTGGAAAGTCAAGAGGTTAAACTGGTCCCAGAAGTCGAGGGCCACTGTACCCATCGCCTTCGATGGCACACCCTTCATGTACTTAGGACAGGTCCTTCTCAGCTGTCAGCACGGTAAAGACAAGAACATCGGAATCAAGAAGAAGTACAGGGAAAAGGCTGCATTGGTAAGAGGGGCAAAGAAAACAGTCCTAGTTTTTTTTTTCTCAAATTGACTTGGTATAAATAGTTTGTTTTGTGGTTTTGAAAGTCGTGGCAATAATCAATTTGTCATGATTACGGCACCTGTCTTGCCACTTTATTTTTTAAATCATTTTGTTTTATTGCATCCTTTCCCAGAATCAGAATTGAGTGAATTGTGGAAAATTACTTCTTTTTCGAAAAATACGTCACTTCAGAGGGAACCGTTTCTCACAATGTTTTATACTATCAACCTCTCCCCATTATTCATTTCCAAGTGAGGTTTTACGCTGATAATTATTTTGGGTAATTACCAATAGTGTCCACTGCCTTTAAAATAAAACTGTTAAAATGAAGTTTTAAAATGTTCTTGATACAATTTTGAAGGGCTTGGTAACTGAGCCTTCTTGGTAGTGATTTGGTTTTGTCAACAAGACGGTAATTTGTGGGCTGTTGCTACTTTTGGCTGATTCATTACCATTAAGTCCCCTTTTGAATTTATTTAAAAATGAAACTGCACAGAGCTGAGCTGTGAAAACCTCATTTCAAAAGGTGGTCGCCTAAAATCGGGAATGATTACACGTATGTCCACGCAGAACGAATAATCTGTAATTGGTTACTGTTAATCCGAGAGACATCACTGTCGTGTCAGTAACACTCCTCAGAATCGAATTTAAGGGGAATAAAAACCTGAATATTTTTCCATTTTTTAACCACATTTCTCCAAAAAGAAATGATTACCAAACGTATGCATTCCCTTTTATGAGGAAAACTTAACCATTAGTGAGAATTTGTAATAAATTTTCGGCACACATCCTGTGTTTTACAGCGGAGTTTAAACAAGGAGGATGACTACACACCAACTAAGAGACTATTATCACCATCAACCAAGAAAATGGGATGCCCTGCTCTCATTAGCATTAAGAAAGTCGTCAAATTCCCAGATTTTAAGGTAAGTCCAAATATTTGTTGCCTAGAAAACATGGCAGGTTTTTAAGACCCGTTCTTAGTGTGCACTGCTAACAGCTAAAATATGTTTTGACATGCCTCTATAGCTACTGGGCAAGCCTGCTGGTCTAGTTACACATCCTGATCTTGAATGGACAAGGTTGTGGGTTCGAATCCCACTGTAAGAGAATTATGCGTGTGGATATTCTTTTCACAGGCTTGAGGGGGGGGGGGGGGGGACAGGACTGAGTAAACATTTGGTGTGTGGAAAACACATGGGTAATATTCTTTATTCTTATGTGGGTGGTTTAAGCATGGAGAAAGGAAACACAGTAGCAGTTAGTAAAATCCTGGAATAAATATGTGCACTTTAAGTCTCATATGTGATAATATATAGCCAACTAGAAAATTTAGCAATGTGATCATTATACTTTCCCCTGACCCTGTAAGATTTGAGACAGTACAGTAGTTCTTCAAATAATACTTGACAGGTTCTTATGTCACGTGTGATGTTTATCCAAAGGTACCAGTTGATGCCTCATCACACACTAAGAGGAAAATGTTCCAACAAGTCGCCGAAGCAATGAAACGATCTCCAGAGTCATTGAATGCGGAGATGAAATTCTACCTCAAGATTCCCTCCAGTGGTAAACATAAGAATCATCCGCCAGAAGTGGTAAGTCATTTGGCAACTTAATTCGCAATTTGCTGACAGCCGCTACTCCAATTTTGCTTGCCACAGAAAAATATTTCTTAATGCCCACTGAGGTGCAGTCGATCAACTGACAAGTTGCATGCCTGTAAATAATGTATAATTTAGTTGTAATACTGTGATGTGATGTCACTATTCTTCAGTACAATATACTCGAGCACCTTGCAACAAAGGTAGACTTAATACACATTGATTGAGAAAACATTGAGAGTGCTCTGTATTATTGGGGTTGCCTTGTCATGCTTTTAATATTATACACACACTAATAACCCTGCATATGTTCTGTGCCATAGTGGTAGGGATTTCCACTGGGGATTTCAAAAGAGACAGCAACCCTTTCAAGGCCAACCCGTGTTATTGTATAGCCTGCCCTCTTGTGATGTGTTGTTAAATAGGCCTTATACATGTAACTAGTTGCTAGTGGCATTGTGTACATTGTACTTTGCTTCCTGATGTGTGCTTCATGTTTGGGACTCTGTGACCTTTGAACTACTGTAATAGTGTAAAGGGTGTTATGGATATACATAAACATATGGTCCCTAGGTCACTCTGGTAAGCTTATTGTGTTGTGCATACATTTAGCTCTTGTTACTTGCAGTAACTTGTTACTCGATGTGACAGTGTCATCTGTATTTATAGATAGGCATTTAAAATATCTGTGCATTGCAAAATACTGGTATCAAAGTTTGATTATTTATTGTATGTATGTATGCACATGGAGGAACCTCCATGGTATGCATGATGAATAAATGAATGTCATTATCAATGTGGTACAAAAGTTCAATATACCAGTACCTATTTAAAACTAAATACTGCATGTCTGCAATAAAAGTGAGGTGGTAATAAACTGCTGACTCAGTGACTGATGTCACAAGTATTTAGTACTAGCTAGGAGTGTGTGTCTGTGTCCAGATCCAATGCACAGAGTTAGGACAGCAAACGACTAACTCCCCATATACATGATGCCATCCGAGATACATAGGTAATATTAAGGTAGGTATTATATCCACATACAGACCACAACATACAGTGGTCAATGTAGTTATGATAACTGTCTATGACCATAGGGTTGAATATCTTGACAAAGAACTTTAATCTCACACATAAAAGAAAGTGTGTAATGCATGTACAAAAAAAATACTCAGATAATTTTTCTGAATTTTCAGTGTCCCAAAACGCCTGGTAGGACCCAACTAAAGAGACGGACGATGGCATTTAAGGATGTGGTGAAAGCAGCCAGTCGAATCGCTGATCTGATTAATCTGACACCCATCCACACAAGCTCCACTGTAGATAGACTATGCGGACGGACTGTCTACTTCAAGGCTGAGTTAATGCAGAAGACAGGGTCATTCAAGGTCAGAGGAGCTCTGAACGCCGTAAGTAGAAATTCAGTTTGTGCTTTAAAGACAGTGGACACTATTGGTAATTGTCAAAGACCAGTCTTCTCACTTTGTGTATCTGAACATATGCATAAAACAACAAACCTGTATAAAATTTGAGCTCAATTGGTCGTCGAAGTTGCGAGATATGAAGGAAATAAAAAAAAACATTGTCACACAAAGTTGTGTGCTTTCAGATGCTTGATTTCGAGACCTCAAATTCTAAACTTGAGGTCCCGAAATCAAATTTGTGGAAAATTACTTCTTTCTCGAAAACTACGTCACTTCAGAGGGAGCCGTTTCTCACAATGTTTTATACTATCAACCTCTCCCCATTACTCGTTACCAAGTAAGGTTTATGCTGATAGTTATTTTGAGTAATTACCAATAGTGTCCACTGCCTTTAAAACTTGAAAGCGTCCTTCATTGAAAAATATTCTGTATTTTATGCAAAGTATACCTTGGTTTTTAAAACTGTTTTAATTTTTTTTTTAAATCCTTTATAAATTATGCAGATGTAAACAATAACACTACCCTGTTAATATTTAGTATTACTGCCATAACTGATCTGTTTGACATGTGAACAAAGAACTAATCTTTATGAATTATTTCTCACCTCATATTACAGATTTTGTCTTTAAAGGAGAGTGGAAATGAACCAAAAGGCGTGGTAAGTAGTGTTCCAAATCGTAAATTGGCAAGCCCAGATAATTAGTAGCTAAGTATATAACTGCATCATCAAGTAATGTCTTGTTATTTTATAGTTTCAGATTAAAGTACCGTTAACTAAAATGAAGCTGGAAGGGTAAACTTAATCGTACAATTGTGAATCCAAATTCATTGCTGCACACAGTCACAGGAAACAAGATCGGTGTACCCTTTGATTCAGTTTTACTTCCATGGGCACTGTGCCAAATCGATATCTCTTGTCACTAACCCCTGGTAGGGATAAACTAAAAACGATGCTAATTGGCTCTCGAGAGTGACTACTTTGCGAGCACGCTTGTTAAAGACTTTTAAGCGCTTGTATGGCACTTTTAGGACGCTTAGTATGTACGTGAGTTACGTATTTTGAGGCGATTTCATTTGAAATGAATCATATACACGGTCACCCTACACTGCATATAGTTAGTATCACAAGATTATAGAAGAATAAGAGGGGACCAGTTTTCCTTAACTTGATGCCTCTTTTGCAGGTTACTCTACTCAAGGGGCACGCTGAATGGATGGGCCGTCGAACTAATTAAAATGTACCAGATTCTGGCACATTTTATAGACCAATTTCAGGGGTTTTAGGGGTTGTTTTATTAAAAGGCCCATTCGTCAATCAATGCAGAGGCAGCTGTAGTCATAGTCTTGATGCAAGATGTTGTTTTTCACTATCACTCAACTATCGCGATCATCTCCCCCGCTCCACTTCTCCTTGCCATGCACATAACTATCGACTTATGTAGCGGGCGCTGTTAACAAATATCCAGATCACTCCAACACACCTTTTCAAAACAACAGGATCACAGCTTACATAAAACGCCCTCTACATGTATATTGGTGGAATAGTCGCAACATGTGTAGCGTTGAGTATCTGGGGCCTATTGTATTATCAAAGAGGTTGACCAACTCAACAAGAGCGTCTTGCACCAAGACTACTCTAGTCCCAATTAGCAGCTAGGGCTGCAGCTGTGGCTTCATCATGTGATTTAAAGCATAGCAGGCCCATTATAGTAACACCTTCAGACCCTCAGCAACAATCGCGTTGAGTGTATGGGGCCTATTGTATTATCAAAGAGATTGACCAACTCAACAAGATCACTTGCACCAAAACTACTGTCCCTATTAGCAGCTGGGGCTGCAGCTGTTGCTTCATTACATAATACGAGGCCCATAGTAAAACACCCTCACCAGCAGCAGTCATAGCCAAAACAACCAATTTTAACGCAGCCTGTGATACTTTCCGGTGTTTTATGAACTACAGGTGACACATAGCACTGGTAACCATGGCCAGGCATTGGCCTATGCAGCACAGTTGACTGGTGTGCCCTGTGTGGTGGTGGTACCACACGACACACCAGCCGTTAAAGTACGGGCTATATTGCAGTACCAAGCAGAAATAATCTTCTCTCAGCCTACGCAAGCCTCAAGGTTAGTTGTAAGATTTAAGGTCCATATCTTCGAGACAATCTGCATCCCCAACCCCCCCCCCCCACCCCAAACAAATTAAAGAGCATGTTGATTGAAGCAAAGAAATTGAAAAAACGTCAGTCAGAATATGGTTCTAACACACTACATTGGGATTGCTAAGCCACCATTCCAACATCTTATATCCCAAAAAGCCAGTAAGCAGGGAGTAAATAAATGATGAATGAATTAATTTTCTAAACATAAATCAGCAGGGCACCTGTCACAAGTGCTGTACATTAGATACCACTTTCGCTGAGAACTTGTTTTTGTTGAGCAAGATTTTGCTGTTCTAAGTAAACTTAAGAGCTGTACAGCTGTCTGAACTCAATTTCATAGAGTTGTTTTAAGCACAAATGTTTGGTGGTTAACAAAAATATTGTCTGTCGGGAAAAAGTAAAGCAGGAAACCAGTCACAAAATGGCAGGTCCATATGACATGGTATTTTTACGTATTGTCCCAATGTACATATTTTCAGTAAGACAAATTGTTTTTTACTTTCCAAATAAGTGATTTTTTTTAAATGTGCTCAAGCAGTTCTATCTGCAGTTCCTAATACCCAACTTGCTGATCAGGATTAAACTCTCATATCTTTTCAGGAAAGACACGTGTGAAAAAGTACGAAAGGCTAGAGATTACCATTTCGTCTCACCATATGATGACGTTGATGTTATTGCTGGCCAGGTATGTAAAGGGACTGTGGGAGGGTGGGGGCACTCATATTTTCACAGTCATATTTTAAACTGTTTACTTTCTAAGTGCAACAGGTTTTTTTTTTACTTTTGGGGGGGGGGGGGTTGTTTGTTGTACTTTTTGCAGTTTTAACTTCACATTTGTATTGTGTGGTATGCTGATGGGGCAATTTCTTCCACCTGTTATGGTAAGCAAACTGTTTAACTGTTCATTAAGCCCATTGCTCATTAATTGATTTGTTTTCTTCTTTTCTGTGCCCTGTCTGCAAAATGTCTTCTCATTGTTTCATCTTGGCGAGCCCCCAAATGATCAGCAAGTTCAAGTGCGCAACATGGTTAACTAAAGGTGGACTTCTTTTACAAGAACTTAATCAGGCTGGTCGACCGTTGGTGGACTACTGTGGTCGACCATTTTGAACCAGTCTCATGACCATGGTTTTATGTGGGTCATGAAAGCCTGTTCCATGCTAACATGTGTGAAGCACACAGGGGAACCAGTGACACTACTATAGGGAATAGGTGGAGTGTTGAATACCGATGGTTGTGTCGATGGTGGACTAGGCTTCCAAACGAGTCGTTCAAGTGCTAGTCTGTGGTCAATCATGAGTCGACTAAATGTGTACACTCAAACTTGCTCAAAATTGACAGTAATCATTTAAAAGTAAAAATATTGTTTGTTTATGTAGGGAACCTTGGGTCTGGAGCTGTTAGACCAGTGTCCATTTGTTCAAGCTATTCTAATTCCAACGAGTGGTGGAGGATTAGCTGGTGGAATTGCTACGGCCGTCAAAGGAATCAATAAAGACATCAAAAGTAAGATCCTAAACGCAATTCACCTTTTTAAGATATGGTGGACACTAATAGGGGTGTTCCCTGTCTGCTTTGGATGAATACAGACAAATTAACCCAAACCTACTAGTGCCATAGTATTGTGCTGGCATAGTAATGGCTTGTGGTATCTAATTATGTTCATAAAAATTTTCATAAAAACTCCACAAAAGTGCAATAAGCCTTTTTGAGATATGGCAAAACACTACAACACTAAGGTTTGGGTAAATCTGTATGTATACACCCAAACAGTACACTCCCTATAACGTCTGCCATACCTCAAAAAGGCTCATTTCTACAAGTAAAACAGTTTTCGATTCCAAACTAATGTGCACTAAATTAGCTGTAAAGCGCTCAATGAGGTGTTGATGCAGCTATATATATTTCACGGCTCAAATTTTACCACAAGACAAGTCCGGTGGTCTTTGTTTTTCTGTTGAATATTACTGTTGGCTGCTTTGAGCCTGATAAAATACCTTTCAATTCTACTGAGTAATGACTTAGTACACATAATGACGCTTGAAATCAATTTTCCTTTAAATTTCATCGTTCGTTTAGATTCTGATCTTGTCAACAAAATTGCGGTCCAATAAATATTTTGAGCCACAAGTCAATGGTTTTGTGGATTTTCCCTCCAAGTTCAAGCCCAGTATTTAACTTATTACTAACTCTTGATTCTGCTTCCACAATTTGTTTAGAAGCTTCCTTGGCACAGACATGTTTGATGTTTGTTGATTCAACTAAGGACAAATTTCATTTTTGTACCGAATTTGAAACTGATATGAGTGGCTGGCTACGCATTAAAAAGCACGCTTTTACCGATTTTTTAAACAAAGTGCATACGCACTGTATTCAATGTACATTTATCTAATAAAAAACCAACATTGGTTTTCATTTTTTAGTTTACTGTGTCGAACCAGAAGGTAAAGATCTCCAGACTTCGCTGCAAGCTGGTAAGTAGTACTATGGCTCTATGTAGTTTGTATAAACTGTGGACATAATAATGGTCATCAAATGGTAATAGGATTTGAGGCAATGCATGGTGAGGTATCAATATATATTTGGTTTGCGGTAATACGATGTGTGTATCTACTTGCCAGGTAGAGTTCAGAGAACTGTCTTGCTATATATTCTACTACGGCAGAGAAGATTTTCGGAATTCAAGAGACTTCTTAGTTCTGAGAAGACCTTTCCTGCTTTTTAACTACTACCTGGGCGGATGGTACAGAAAATTGACTAATTGGCTGGTTGTCAAATAGTGAGACCTTTACATACTATAGACAGGCTTCAATCAAGAACTTTGTCTCAAGCAAGACTTTAGCTATTACCATTTTCAATGAACCAGTGTTTTTATCATACTCTCAGGGAAGCGAATGTGGCCAGAACCACCGCAGTCTTTAAACACAGTCGCTGATGCTATTCGTACTCAACAGCTTGGCAAACTGACCTGGCCAATCCTCAGAGATAAGGCAGAGAAAGAGGTCTTCACAGTGGTAAGTAATGCAATATCAAGGATTGCTAATTGCAAGCTCAGATTCTGACTGTGTTATTGTATCACACGGGTCCCCAATTTTGAGGTCGGTCAGCCTTTCCCTCACAAATCTCACCAATACTTGGAGTGGTGATTCTATTGGGTGTTGCTTTTACATGATTCAGGCATACAAGTAAAGTTAAGTCTGTCCCATGCCAATGATAAAGCTCATCAGGCCAGTATTAATGTCTGGTTTCATTGGCATTAAACAACTGCTGTTCCCCCTGGAAAGGAGACCAGTCCATTGCATGTTACTCCCAAGCGCTTGTCGGGACCCATCTGACTCCCGGTTGGAGTGAAGTATGTATGATAGAGTGTCTTGCTCAAGAACACAAGTGTCACAAATGATCAGGCCAGGATTCGATCGCCCTTTCTGAACTTGAGTTTATGGCCATGACATCCCACCACGCTTCAAATACTTGTTCACATGACGATAACCCCAAATTGGGAACGGTCTTATTTGCCATTTGCAGCAATAGTGAAGAGATCTGATACTTTTTTACCATATTATTTCAACTAATATCAAGCTAATTATGAATCGATGAGAATAACATGATTTGTTTTTTTACTTCACAATTTTCTTTTCCTACTGAACAGAATGATGACGACATTGTAGAAGCCATGAAATTTGCCTGGACAAGACTAAAGGTGTGTTATATTAAACGGAGTTTGATGATGCAGTTGAAACAAACCCAATATTTTTAAACAGTTTTGGATACTGTATTGGCAAGGAAGGGCAAATGATTCTCATAAAGTGACAAGTTTATGAAAATGTATTCTTGAAAATTGATAAGCTTACATAGATGCACTAATTGTTACATGATCACAGGTGTCGGTACATGTTTTCAAGAAAAAATGTCAAACGTCTCCCATTGCAAAGCGAATTATGTGACGAAAAACACTCTTGTATTCCAAGCAATTGTAGCGCAGGGAAATTCACTTCCCTTTTTTTGCAACTCACGTTAAATACGAACCAGGCTTTTCTGTACAAGTATCAACATTGTACCATCACAGGTTTTTAAATGGGGTAATTGGGTTAAAATATTTTGTGTTAAATTTGTCATGCATTCAAGAATTCCAGGAAGCATTAAATTAATATTGAAATATTCTACATCACATGGAGGTGTCTTTATAGTACATACAGTAGTTTTACTTTGAGCACTGAAATAATTTTTTTTTATTCTTCTAGCTATGTATTGAGCCAGCCGCAGCGACAGGCGTTGCAGCAGTTTTGTCAGAAAAAATGAAGGAGTTAGACCCGTCCATCCAGAATGTAGCGGTCGTTCTATGCGGAGGCAATGTGGACATTGAGAGATTACCCTGGGAACAAAACTCCAAACCAGACATCACTGGACTGCAGTGGGAGCAACACAATAAACCCATGTTTCCATCGGTTTCGAACTGACCAATCACAGGGATCAATGGAAGGGTATTGACCAATCACTATGCTGCGCCAGACTGTTATTCATGCAAGAGAGACTGACCAAACGAGATGCTTCTAGTCATCCTTGAAATCAAAACAGATATGATAGGCCAATTGAAATCAGTAAGGCAGCCTGCTGCTCGAACGCTATTCAACCAATCAAAAGTCCAAAGCCTGTGTCAATCAAGAATTGTTGAACAGACCAGACGGCAATATTCAGATTGACCCAAAAGGTCAATGTGCTCATAGCATTAAAAGATGTTATGAGGGGAGAGCTGTTGCTTTGCATTCGTTGCAGGCCTGGATTTACACGCTGGCCACAGAAGCCATGGCCTCTCTGTTTCCCCTGGTCCTGGCCTTGGTGCCCCTTCAAAAGTTTCTCATTGACTTAAAGTTTTCCCAATGGAAGTGGGAACAATTTTCCCCATGTTATGTGCCCATGCTCAGAGCTATGTAAACAATGGAAATTTACCTGGTAAGTCTACTGCCACCTAGCGCTCCAAAGTCTCCAATTGAACCAATACCGCATTCTTTTAGATTTTATTATGTCAGTGCCCTTGTCGCATGCAATTATGTCCTCTGTGCAATACTATCCGGAGGACATTATTGCATATGCAATAATGTCCGCCGAACGGTTTTACATATGCAATCGTGTCCGCCCGGATGCTGCTGCATAATGCAATTGTGTCCACCCGGACACATTTGCATATGCAGTTGTGTACGCCCTCGTGCAAAACTGTCCTTGCAGTAAATTAAACACCCTTGGTCGACGGAACACGTTTGCCATTTTTTTTTTTACTAGCTATAAGTGCATGTCATGAATGACCTGGGAAATGTTCGGCCTTTGGGTATTAGCTGCAATCATAAAATACGTGAATATTCATGGGGCACAAAATTATACATAGGTTCAGTGCATGCACGCTCGCTTACGCGTGCACATATATGTTCAGTCATGTACATGTCCGCCGGACGGTTTTTGCATAGCCCCGGACACGTTTGCATATGCAAAAGTGTCCGGAGCGGACGGTATTGCATGGCGGACACAGCTGCATCTGACACCCTTCTCTCAACAAGTGACCTTACTCTTACACCATTGACATGACATGCCTGAACAACTGATGAGAATGCATACTTAGATTGAGTAGACCATCCATGACAAACTATATACAGGGTTTGTCCAAAATTTTTCATTGACCAACAAGCAGGACCAGTTACCTCGTTGTTTCACTTGTTCAAAAACTTTTTCACTGGTCAATATTTCATTTAATACAGGGATGCTTTTCAACACCGAAATAGCCAGAAGGGCCAGTTGCAGTGAATTTTAACCAGTCCTCTGGCTTTTTAACTGGCATCGATATTGCCTAAAATTATAATTAAATAATTCAATGCATACTGTGGTGCTAGCTGGCCTTTTATCACCAGGCAAGCTCAACAGTAAAACATCAAAGACACCTGTCATATTTAGAACTAGAATGCAGTGCGTATGCTCTGAAGAAAGTCACATGCTGGTTTGTTTTACAAAAATCAACTTGGCATGTACAGTGTTTCTAAGGTTAATATTGAAGGGCAAATCAAAGTTAATGTGTGTGGTTAGTTTTTACTCACTAACTTGATTTACCTCAATTGTAATTTTAACTGTCTGAAAATTCCTTTCTTTACAATGTTTTTAAAAAACAGGGTTTTTTTTAAGGGGGGGGGTGTTCTTTTTGGGCTGATATGCAACATTCTGGGGATTAAAGACAATACATTATGTGAAAGAAAATCCTACATGTCTGTATTTGATGCCTTTTATTACATTGTCTTGATCACATAAAATAAAGTTATTTTACAAAACGTTATTTTAGTCGAAGAAAATGTGGATAACTAACTGACAATTCTCGTCAAACCACTGTTCTAAAAACTTTGTTTTGGCGAGAAAAACTTCATAATTTTTTTTTTTTAAAGTTTCTAAATGAAGAAGTTTCCTAAGACTGATTACTGTTAAAACCAAACTCTCTTTGTGTGAGAAAAAACGAAAAGCTCAGCTGAAACTTTACATTTGACATTTATGTATCCTACAAATCAGACCCTACCTTTTAAGTAGCTTATAGTACTTCGTATATTTCAGTTCTTTGAATAATTTGTACACAAATTTCAATCACACTACTCTCAATCTCACAACCTTTGGAACCCTTTTTTCATCAATCGTATCAGTTTTTCTGGAGTGAAATTTCAGACAAAGAAATAAAAGGCAATGGACACTATTGGTAATTACTCAAAATAATTATCAGCATAAAACCTTACTTAATAACGAGTAATGGGGAGAGGTTGATAGTATAAAACATTTTGAGAAACGACTCCCTCTGAAGTGACGTAGTTTTCGAGAAAGAAGTAATTTTCCACGAATTTGATTTGGAGACCTCAGAATTAGAATTTGAGGTCTCGAAATCAAGCATCTGAAAGCACACAACTTCGTGTGACAAGGATGTTTTTCTTTCATTATTATCTTCCAACTTCGACGACCGATTGAGCTCAAATTTTCACAGGTTTGTTATGTTATGTATACGTTCAGATACACCAAGTGAGAAGACTGGTCTTTGACAATTACCAATAGTGTCCAGTGTCTACAAGACTTTCTTTAATCTGTCTGTTTAAAACAAAAAGCAGTTGTTCCTCTACATAAAAATAAACCATGCTCTATGATTTACTCTCGTTTTTAAGATACTGCTTTCATAAATTATTTAGAATCTATAACTCCAATGGTTATCAAATATACTTCCCCAAAGATCTAGGTCCACGTAACACTGACATGTGTTTATTAGAGGACTGAAACTTATCAATGTTTTTAAAACGACCCTAAAACGTTTTCTGACTTTGTATGGTCTACACACTTTTCTTTTTACAATTTCTATCAGAAAAAAATTCTAGAGCTGAATTCCAAAACTAACTAAGAAATTCTCATTTGAAACTCCTACAAATGGAACATTTAACTTTTCAATCTTTGCAATTCACTGGCACAGCTGACATTTTTCAATCGCGAGATTGCAGATATTTTTTTAAGTAAACTTGTGTACACTACATTGCAGATCACATCAATCTTGATCACGTCAATCTTACATTAATGTCACCATTTTGAGGAATACCTCATCACCAAGTTGATATATTTTAAGAGATGTTTATTTGCATAACAGATAAAAACACTGGTGTGTGATGGGCACTGTATACTCGGTAGTTTCCCAAGTTCATTATGAAGTGAACATTTACTACTATATTTGAGCAAGGAAATGTTCAACATTCTAATAAAATTCATTTCAGAATTTAGGCCGCGAGTGTTTCTGGTTAAAATGGGGGATTCAATAACTTCATAATCGCACACTTGCAATTATTCAAGACCATGTGATATTTAAAGGCAGTGGACACTATTGGTAATTACTCAAAATATTTATTAGCATAAAACCTTACTTGGTAATGAGTAAATAGTCACTAATGGGGAGAGGTTGATAGTATAAAACATTGTGAGAAACGGCTCCCTCAGAAGAGGAGTAGTTTTCGAGAAAGAAATAATTTTCCACAAATTTGATTTGGAGACCACAGATTTAGAATTTGAGGTCTCAAAATCAAGCATCTGAACGCACACAACTTTGTGTGACAAGGGTGTTTTTTCTTTCATTATTATCTCGCAACTTCGACCACCGATGGTTGTAGACACAGAAAATGTGTCCACAAATAACATTTCATCGTGTCAGTGCAAAAACGTTGAACTCCTACAAAAAGCATTTTTGTTACCCAATGTATCTCGCTTTAAAAAACACCCTGGATATGTACACCAGGGCTTGAATGTAGCTCAAAAAAGTGCACCGGACCAGGATTTATTTTTCAAGACCAGTACCTTCAGAGGAAAGAGCTTTCTACACAGTTTGTTTAAAGGCACTGGACACTATCGATAATTACTCAAAATAATTATTAGCACAAAACCTTACTTGGTAACGAGTAATGGGGAGAGACTGATGGTATAAAACATTGTGAGAAACGGCTGGCTCTGAAGTGGAGTAGTTTTCGAGAAAGAAATAATTTTCCACAAATTTGATTTTGAGACCTCGGATTTAGAATTTGAGGTCTCGAAATCAAGCATCTGAACGCACACAACTTCGTGTGACAAGAGTGTTTTTTCTTTCATTATTATCTCGCAACTTCGACGACCGATTGAGCTCAAATTTTCACAGGTTTGTTATTTTATGCATTTGTTGAGATACAGCCAGTGAGAAGACTGGTCTTTGACAAATACCAATAGTGTCCAATTTCTTTAACAACCACTATAAATGCACTTTTTATTTGTTTATCAAGCTGCAGATGGTTACATATTTGTGTATGAATTATACAAGGATCTACTACTAGGTCCCTTCTTCAATAATGGTTTCTTCCACCTTGGTGTAGACTTCTTGACCATGTCGACTAGACTGACCACGTTACCTTTCCTTGTTCTGAAGTACATCATAACTATGGGGTACATGATGGCACTTTCTATTATCTGGAAGAAGCTGTACCAACCTAAGATAAGTCAACAAGAAGGAAAAGATTACAATTATTTGATAGTCAGAATAAGATTTTTGGTTGCATTCTCCCCCAAATTACTCCCAACATGATGCAATGAATGATGTCAGGTAAATTGGTCAAAACAAGAACCATGGGCTGAGCGCTGACATTCTTGAACAAAATGGCGCGGTGAGATTGTACACCCCTGGAAACAAGGTTACTTCTGATTATATTATTACCTGTTAAATAAAGAAAACAATGGTGGAGGGAAGGATTTCTGTATCAATCTATTAACAATGATGTGAACAAGAAACACAAAAATTGAACTCACAATTTGCCCTATTTGCACTGTCGCACAACGAGACACAAGGCATAACGCCATTGGTCGTCAAGAGGCCAATGATGACCATTTGAACGTCACTGATGAGAAAACCGACAAATAGAATCAGGCACTTGGTGCTGAGGTAGAAACCTTTAAGCAGTGGCTTGGCGGCATTATGGACCATGTAAAGAGCTGCTGTGAAAATACCACCAGAGACCAGTACCAACGAGTAGATTATAATGGAACCATTCGCAGTTGTCATCTGAACGAAGAAAAATATCAAAGTTATGTTTTTAATTCAGGTTTATTTTCTTGTTTTGATTAGGGAGGAATTGTTGCATTAAAGGCACTGGACACAGTTGGTAATTACTCAAAATGTATACACATGTATTAGCATACAAAAATTACTTGGTATTGAGCGACGGACAGCTGTTGACTATGGTATAAACAGAAGAAAGACTCCCTCTAAAGTAAAGTAGTTTTTGAGAAAGAGGAATTTCTCACTATAATATTTGAATCTGAGAAAGACTTCAGGCCTAAAGACTTTCTCAGTCATCTGGAAGCACAGTCCTGTTCTGTGCAACAAGGGTATTTTTTATTTCCTTATTTTGAGCAAAAATTATAGAATTTATGCATATGTTGGGATACAAGTTTTTTATGGTCAGTCATTTTGTATTATAACTCCCCTTTCAAATATTCTGCCTTTTCATTGGTTTAGAGCACGTCACATGATATGTCTTAGTTTTGCTAGACGGCGGCCGGGTGATAGTGCACCGTTTGCCGTGTGATAGTCCGACGACTATCACACGGCGTGCAGTACTCGTACATCTTTTTACCCACCTCGTACCCAATCAGTTGTGCATCTGTGTAGCTGAAACGAACGTAACATGTACGAAGATGATAAATAGTCTGTTGGGGCGTTATAAATTTACCAATCTATGGCACTACTATTATTTAAAATGGGGACAAAATAACAATATAACTTAGGTCATACCTGGCTTGGACTGTATGTTCCATTAACAAACAAAACATTCTCAATAAACATGAGTAGTGCTCTGATCATGGCAAACTGGATGACACAACTCCGCAGTCGTAAAATAGACCATCTATAGACAGAAAACAAACACATAGTATTTGAACCATTGGCTACCATTTAATATTTCTTATCAATGAACCAGCAATGAATAGGTGAATAAATTAATAAATCATATTTAAGGGTGAAATGATTTGTGCCTAAAGACCTTATTTATGCATTGACATTAAGGTGCCATCTTAGAGGTAAAACGATGATGAAACAATGGAAATGAACAGATTTGTAAGCACGGCCGACAGGATTGGCGAGGGCTCCCCCCTACTCAAATGCGCCCTACTCGTGTGCACAGGTCTTCAACAAAAGACCACACCAGTTACCAGTGACGTTGATCTCATTTTGTCTTTACTGTTCAACACTCACTCTGTCAACTTGATGGTTGGTTTTTTACAACAGAAAACGGACACTTGTGTATCAGCAATTTTGTGAATAGCTTGCTCATAGCCACCAAAGTAGAAGACAATAAGTCCCATGAAGAAGTAGATACCTAGTGCGTAGTAGCTGTCAAGAGAAAAAAAACAAACAGTTTTAAGACAACCTCCTTTTGATGGCATAATTATTAATATTATTTGTTCTGCCATTTCTCAAAAACCCAACATATAATATAGGCCTACAACTGTACTCTGTTAAGGGGGTTGCCCATATTATATATAAAGTTGGCCAGGATGAACAAAAGTGTACTACACTGAGACTAAAAATTCTGTTAATCTAAATATGAAAATGGGAACATTCAAAGGAAAAAATATACATTTACAAATCATTAAATCGATTTGAAAATATACAAAGACATTTAAATAAGAAAACGAAATTAAAAGCTTGGTAAATATAAACAATTAAGAAGTGTATAGGTAAATAATTTTAGATTAGAAGTGTATAGGTTAAAAAATAAATAAACAAACAATTAAGTAATTTTTAGCAAGACAGTATGGCAAGGAGAGAGAAAATAAATCAATATTAAACAACTGTAAAAAAGGAGATAAATAAACAAAGAAACAAATCAATAAATATGCATGCAAGTAAGCAAAGCCATGAGTAAACATGCACACGATGTCAGCAAAATCAGGAATAAACATGCACACGATGTCAGCAAAGCCATGAATAAACATGCACACGATGTCAGCAAAATCAGGAATAAGTGTAAATTACATCAAGTATTTTATTGTTCACTCTATAAAAATAATTATACCAACTCCCCTGCTAAAATTGATCTTCAATTAACCATATTTTTAAAGATGCAGTCTGAAGGGACACATTTTATATAGCAGTTTATGCAGAAAATACAGCTTAACAATTTCCTGCAAAGCAAAGATAAGCAGGATAATAGTCAGAGATGGTGCACATTAATAGGTTTTAAGGCTGGTATAACCTTATTCCTGAAAACATTACTTGTTGTGCTGATCTAATTTTTAGCTCTATGAAGTTTGGCTCTAGCGAAGTCAATACATTTTTTTTGCTCATAAGATATGTCAGAGGTAAACATTATTTTCTTGTACATACCAAGTTGCAGTGAGATTACAGAAGACTGCTGATCTTGGGAAGTAGAGGGACAAAAGCGAAGTTATCGCAAAAAGCTGCAAACAATAAATAAATATAAAATAATAAACAAATACATTTTTCATTTTCGATCAATCAAACAATTTATATTATGCCAGTCCAGCACTTGTTGCATTAAAGGCAGTATTGGTAATTACTCAAAATTATTATTAGCATTTAATACCTTTCTTGATTACGAGTAATGGGGAGAGGTTGCTGGTATAAAACATTGTGAGAAACGGCTCCCTTTGAAGTCACGTAGATTTCAAGAAAGAAGTAATTTTCCATGAATTATATTTTGAGACCTCAGATTTAGATTTTGAGGTCTCGAAATCAAGCATCCGAAAGCACACAACTTAGTGTGACAAGGGTGTTTTTCTTTCATTATTATCTCACAACTTCGACGACCAATTGGGCCCAAAGTTTCAAAGGCTTGTTATTATATGCATATGTTGACATACACCAAGTGAGAAGACTGGTCGTTGACAATTACCAATAGTGTCCAGTGTCTTTAAAGAGTTTGTAATGCTAACAATTATTTTGAGCGATTACCAATAGTGTTCACTTTTTTGTTTAAAGTTCTCAGGATTCCACATCCTAGGAGCAGAGGGCATGACTGTTGTTTTTCTTTTTCTTTTGAAAGAGAATTTTGCCTATAAATCACTATCTCCAATGAACAAAGAAACAATGTATTTGACCCTACAATCTTCATTCCCAGTAAACCTAAATATTAAAGAATAAACAAGACACTTACGGGATATATTCCAAGAATCCATAAGATCCGGATCATTCTGTCTTTATTCGGTATCTTCTGGACAACAAAGTTCACATTCTCGACAAATGCAAAAACGAGAAGCATCGTAATAAATGTTAGAATCCAGAAAGCACTGGTCATTGTGGTATCCTCAAATATATCTGGCAGAAAAAGAAAAAAAAATAATAATATTAACAATTCCTCTCAAATCAATTGTAAATTAGTTTCATATTGCTACATTCATGTACAAAAGCATTTTACATTGTATTACAAAACTTATGGAAGATAATGAACTTTATGTTACAGATGAGTGCGTGATATAAGACACAATAATTATACCTATGAATATGCTCTAAAATTTCTTGACCACAAATGTGGTCACAATATCCATGTAGTATTTCAACAAAAACAGAAAAACATGTGCAAAAAGAGGAACACATTTGAAGGGGATTCGGGAGGGGGGGTGGGCAATAATAATAATAATAATAATAACCCGTTTTTATATAGCGCTTTTCACAACCGGAGGGCGTCCCAAAGCGCTTCACATTATTTCCCCTGGTCACTGGGCCTTAAATCACTCCTTAAACCATCTCAGCTCCCTGGTGGGGAGTATACAGCCTTGTGCAACATTAATATGCGCTACTCGGCTAAATCAATCACAAGAACCATCTCTGCCCTCGCAGGTACCCATTTACCCCTGGGTGGAGAGAAGCAATTATAGTTAAGTGTCTTGCTCAGGGACACAAGTTTCACGACCGGGATTCGAACCCACACTCTGCTGAACAGAAGCACCAGAGCTTGAGTTCGGTGTTCTTATCCACTCGGCCACGACACCCGTGCATTCAGGGGAAACCAATTAGTACAGCTAAGAAAAACTATGGTAGTACATCCATGTAACAAAGTCTTTGTGAGAAGTGTTGGTTTTACCCGTGTGGCTAGTACCAGAGCCATACAGGTTCATCTCATCGGAGCCAATACTCAGTCCCAGAAGAGTTTTATGTAAGGTTGTATCCCCCCCAAGTCTAATTCCAAAAATGTTCTTATGATCAACACCATGCAGTTTGTAACATCACTTCGCTGGCTTACTTAGTGCTATAAATCCGTTAATAGCAATTTCATAATCGTAATAAACACAAGGGCTTTAACTGGAAATTGTCCCTAAATAACAAAAAATCAAAATCCATATATAAAATGTTTTTTTGTAGAAAATCAATATTACTTTGTTCTTAAAGGAACACGTTGCCTTGGATCGGACGAGTTGGTCTATAAAAAGCATTTGTAACCGTTTTTTATAGAATGCATATGGTTGGAAAGATGTTTTAAAAGTAGAATACAATGATCCACACAAGTTTGCTTCGAAATTGCGTGGTTATCCTTTTACTTTGCGTACTAACACGGTCGGCCATTTATGGGAGTCAAAAATTTGACTCCCATAAATGGCCGACCGTGTTAGTCGACGAGGTAAAAGGAAAACCGTGCAATTTCGAGGCATGTTTGTGTGGATCATTGTATTCTTTTTTTACACCTTTCTACCCATATGCATTTTATTAAAAACGGTTTCAAAGACCAACTCGACCGATCCAAGGCAACGTGTTCCTTTAACAATTATTTCGGAGACCACTCTTGATCAATAAACTCCATTTACAAGGAGCTCCAAAATGTGCAAAACCAATTTTATAAAATCAAACAAACAAAGTAACGACCTTACAGTTCTGAGCTAACGAACTACAGAAAAAAACAAATGCTTCACATCTAATCCAGACTGAGGAATCAGAAATACAAGCTTTGAGGGTATATATGAATTAACTTACAGTCCAAGACATCGAGCACTGAGCGATCATACGGCAGACACTCCCTTGTGTCATTCGTAGTGTTATCCATTCTTGTTGAGTATCGTCAGTTTGACCTGATGAAAAACGAAAACAAAACACCAGAAATAATTGTTGAGTGACAATATTTAAGTACTCTTTTAGCATGCACTGCTGTTGGTTGCCCCCAAGTTGTCTCGTGTGACAAGCCTTAATGCTTCATCTGAATGAATGAATTAACTCAAATCTGTGAATAGTAATATTCGATGAATGGAATGTTTTAGCAAATGTAGCACACAAGTCATATGTCCACTAATTCCTAACAATCAACAAGAAAAATATGTGACCATTTGGTGAATGGATCCTCTTCATTGAGATTGCCTGAAACTGGTTGCCTGTAAATTGCCTCTTGTATAAACTTACGAGAAGAAACTCAAAAATTTAAATCAAGTGTGTTTATATCCCCTCTGGTTAAGCTTACTTGGTCTACAGAATTCTAGCAAATTCAAGAAAAGTTATTGATAAATTCTTATGTAGATTTTAAGCAGGCAATTTGCCTCTTATTTTTACTGCACCACACTCAAGGTAGCTTTTTAATAAGAGCACTGCTTCAAATAATAATTTTTCTTCAGACGCAGTAAATTAACTGTGATTAAAAGTACATGTATAATCCAAGTATAACATAATTTTATAAACGACAGCTACCTTTAGATGCTATTTTTATCGGTTGAAAGTCCCATTCATATAATTGTAATAACATTTATATTTTAAGAAAACCTCAACTATCGAACTCACCGTGTGGTATCAAAGTGCTTCCAAAATCAACTCCTACACCGATCAAAACTAAATCCTACCCAAGTCAGCTAAATATTTATCCAGTGTCTACATAACAGCAGAAACCCTTCAAATGAACAAGCACAGCTAACAAAATGTGACCCAAAATGGGGAACTTTATTTGGAGTGACACAAACTTCTGTTTTGCGACAACTCGATAGGTGTGCAAATAAATCCAGAAAAAGAGTTTATAGTCTACACAGGGTCCAAGGGTGGCTGTAGAAACCCTAATGTCAGTTATACATGGCTTAAAATCCTAAAACAAAGTGACCTTTGGCTCTGATCATGTTTATACAGAAGATCTGTTTCCAAACATCAGCTTATGGTGAACTTGTGATAAGGATTTGTTGAATGTTAAAGTGTTTGGTTTTAATCTGTTACCTACCTCAGGGTGATTAAACAGATTTTCTGGATGAGAGTTGAATGCCTTAAAAAATATAAGTGATTGTTAACCATTTTTTGTACCATTTTGGAAACTGAGATAATAACTTTAATGTTACAACAAATAACACTTGTGTAATCTTACACAATGTACTTGAGAGGAAAACAGCTTGCCAACCAAAAGGATAGTATACAAAATGGCCCGACGCTTCTAACCTTGGAGAGTCTTTCTTGAATGCTAACATGAACGCATTCAAGAAAGATTCTGCTAGGCTAGAAACATCAGGTTACTTTTTTAGTAAACATATTTACACGTAAAGTCTCTGCATCATGACAACCTGTTTAAAACAATACACACCGTGATCAAGTGATCAAACATAGAACTAACTTCTGTGATATTTTTTCACAGGACTCGGGAAAGTACTGAGTATACAGTGCCAACACACATCGGTGTATGGGTAACAACCAAAATTAATATTCTTTATCCCTGATGCAAATTTAACATCTATTATATCGTTGCGGTACCCGCTGCCAAAACATAGGATTCGAACTGCCTCTAGCTACCGGGCAACCTCGGTAGTCTAGTTGGTAAGACACTGCTCTAGAATTGCAAGGGTCGTGGGTTCAAATCCCACCCGAGTAACATGCCTGTGATATTTTTTCACAGGACTCGGGAAAGTACTGAGTATACAGTGCTTACACACATCGGTGTATGGGTAAAAACCAAAAATTAATATTCTTTATCCCCGATGCAAATTTAACATATATTATAGAACTAACTTGTCTTGTCCATAATTGACATAATTATGACTAGACCCCTGGCCCTGTACAGGGCTCAATTTCATAGAGCTGCTGAAGCAGAAACTAATTACAAAGCATTGCTTAAAAATTGACTGCTTAGCAGAAAAGAGCAGCATACCAGTGACAAATCGAACATGTGACATGGTTGTTTGGCTGGTAACCTTATTCTGGTAAGCATAATTTGGTTGTGCTTAGCTAGTTCTTGTGCTTAAGCAGCTCTATGAAATTGGACTCTGGTGTTGTCAATACCCGTTTAAGTGCTGTAACTGGGTACTGCATTTCCCCCGACAGTGCAGAGACACAATGGTTTCCCATTCTTCTGTCATAAACAAAGTCTGATGTCAACAGCGCTAAAGTCAATAACTAGCTAGCACTTGCACATTAATTGATCACACTCTCATGTTGCCAATAGAATACCCGTACTGTTAGTTTGTCTGCAGTGCATAACCAGCTGTGTGACGGTTAGTTCAATGGAGAGTGGCCATGTTATGATCTATATTTACACCATGGGGTGAGTGCATGGTGGGGGACACACACATGGGTTCTGATCCATTATACTGATCCATTTTACAGTCTAGAATCACATGACTGATTGTCCAGTCTTAGTCTTGCCGTTCCTCCCTACAGTTTGGGTTTCAAGTATTCTGACCTCAATCCAGTCCCCAGGTCTGAGAGGTCAATCCTGCTTCAGGTATCACAAGACTGGTTTACAAAGCTCTAAGCCAATCTTAGCCTTTCTGCTCCTCCCTGTGGGTTTGAGCTTAAAGTATTCCGACCTCAATCCGGTCCCCAGGTCTTAGGGGTCGTTCCTGTTTCAGGAATCACATGACTGGTTTACAAAGCTCTAAGCCAATCTTAGCCTTTCTGTTCCTCCCTGTGGGTTTGAGCTTAAAGTATTCCGACCTCAATCCGGTCCCCAGGTCTTAGGGGTCGTTCCTGTTTCAGGAATCACATGACTGGTTTACAAAGCTCTAAGCCAATCTTAGCCTTTCTGTTCCTCCCTGTGGGTTTGAGCTTAAAGTATTCCGACCTCAATCCAGTCCCCAGGTCTGAGAGGTCGATCCTGCTTCAGGTATCACATGACTGGTTTACAAAGCTCTAAGCCAATCTTAGCCTTCCTGTTCCTCCCAAGGGTTTGAGTTTCAAGTATTCTGACCTCAATCCAGTCCCCAGGTCTGAGAGGTCAATCCTGCTTCAGGTATCACAAGACTGGTTTACAAAGCTCTAAGCCAATCTTAGCCTTTCTGTTCCTCCCTGTGGGTTTGAGCTTAAAGTGTACCGACCTCAATCCGGTCCCCAGGTCTTAGGGGTCGTTCCTGTTTCAGGAATCACATGACTGGTTTACAAAGCTCTAAGCCAATCTTAGCCTTCCTGTTCCTCCCAAGGGTTTGAGTTTCAAGTATTCTGACCTCAATCCAGTCCCCAGGTCTGAGAGGTCAATCCTGCTTCAGGTATCACAAGACTGGTTTACAAAGCTCTGAGCCAATCTTAGCCTTGCTGTTCTTTCCTGCAGTTAGGGTTTAAAGTATTCTGATCTCAATCCTGTCCCCCAGGTAGGAGAGGTTGCCTGCTTCAGGAATCACATGACAGGTTTACACAACTCTAAGCCAATCTTAGTCTTCCTCCCCGCGGTTTGGATTTGAAGTATTTTTACTTCAACCTTGTCCCCAGGTCCCAGGGGTTGTCCCTTCTTCAGGAAGTTCGGTCTGATGTTGCTGTTGTGTATCAGGCCATTATTTTGAACGCCGATGTCAACAAATGCACCAAAGTGGGTCATATTAGTGACGCGGCCTGTCAGCACATCCCCCCGTTTGAGGTCTGAGATGGATTGAAGGTTTTTCTTGAAGAGTGGCTTGTCGTACGCTGAGGAGAAGGGTTAAACAGAGGGTCATTGTTTGCATTGGTTGGTTGAGTACTTAGCATCATCAATAATATTTTTAAAATGACATCTAAAAAGTGCTTACTTTTGTTTGCCAAAAGATTATCATGTTGTCAAGACAGTATAAAACATTTTCTCAATGAAATGAATGCAAAGTGAATTTTGACTTCAACTAAAGATTGGAAACAGAATGCTTCTTAAATATCTGGGCCCTTTCCCAAACCTCGGCTTGTGCTCCCTCATCAATTTTAGAACAGTAAGGTGTTTTTTGTTTTTTAACGAAGCCCGGAATTGGAGCCAGAGCTTGAGACAAAGCTTCAGCCGAGGCTGGGCAAAAGCCCTGGGAGTCCCCGTTTGAAACAATTTGAGAAGTTGAGATGTGTATACTTCTTGGACTCCATTCAGACAAAGCAAAATCTTGTGATGACAAAACAAGTGTGTGTGTATGTCTTCTTGGTCCTTTTGCTCCGAGCCGACAGGGTAATTTTAAGTCCTACAAGTCCTTCTACTCTGAGCCAATGATGTGTTAGCTGGATAGAAATGAGAAAAGATTGATGTATAAATGAACTCACCCTCTCTGATATCACGATCCACTGGTTGCTGAAGTCCGTCTATAATCAACTGCATTGTGGGTTCACCAACTTCAAACTCTTCTGCCAGACGCCTCATACCTTCATTAGAACAGAAACACAGTATCAGCAAACAGTATCTTTCAAACAAGTGTGATTGATACATAGCACAGTCTTACAGGGCATGATCTAGTATAAATGCTGGAATGGGGTTTTCTTGGCCAGCGGTTTAAGGGTGGTGGACTCATGTTCTGTAAATAACAGAATGTGGGTTCAAATCTTGGCATGGTCAATTGCGACAGATGTGTCTTTGAGCAATGCTCTTTATCATAGTTGGTTCCCTCCACCAAGGAGTAAAAATGGGTACAAACAAGCCAGGGGTAATCTGGGATGAACTGGCATCCTGTCCAGGGTGAACAGAAATATTCTCAGCCGTTTATCGCAAAGGAAACTGGATATAAAGGACAGCCTAAATGAGCCATATTGGCTAGGGACAGACTTTACCTCTTCTTCTTTACATTCTAGTTAACTTAAGGTGTTTCGTGATTGAAATAAAATTGAAAACTTATGTGTTTTTCCATGACTTACCGGTTGATTGTAGTAATCTCTGCAGTTTGGTTTTCATGAGAGGTTTTCCAATGTCGCTAGCACTTGCTTCTGCCCTCGATAGAACCCTACCCAACAAAACAAATTCAGAAAATAAGTCATTAACTTTGATTAAAAGAATTGCTAATAATCATATAAAAATTAAATGGGGCAAGATGCAGGCTGGTCTAAAAGAAAACATCATACAGTTTGAGCAATAAAATAGTTAATGGCTAGATGTTTCAACCCTAGAAGAGTCTTTTTCAAAGGCTTAATGACAGCACAACCCAGGCATACTGGTGCTAAACACATAGTTATTAAAAAATGTCCCTAAGCGCTCTTTAGAAAAACAAAAGAGAATACAAAGACAAGATGTACTGGGTAACAAACAAAAATGGATGAACTAAATGTTAAATAAAGAACAGCTATTTTTTCCTAAAACATTGCAGGAAAGACAAACCCCTTACAAGAGAGAACTAGGGATTGTTGTTTAAGCTTGGGCGATATCACGATATCGCGGTATATCGCGATATCAATTAAATATCACAATATCACGCAGTATTTGCTAGCTGAGACATCTTGCACCCCATAGGTTTGGAGTAAAACCAGAAGAATAGGTCATTAGAACACCTCTCTTATGCTTTGACTGTCTCTTCTACAACTTTCACTTGGAGTTTTAAGACTGATGATGTCAAATTTAATTAATCGCGATTATATTGAATATCGCGATGTATTGTCGGCGATGTATCGTGAATAAAATAAATCACTATCGCCCAAGCTTATTGTTGTTGAGGCAGGAGGAAATAATGAACAAGGAGAATGAACTGACTCAGTAGTGATGTTATAGGATTCGGGATGGATCCACGTCATGTCTAGTGGATTCTGAATAAACTCGGTCTTCTTCTTCTTCTTAGCTTTACTCTTCCCGCTACTCGTCGCTTTCCTCTTGGATCCAGGTTTTATTGGTTCATTATCCTCTGCTGTGAGGTCTACAACCGGGCTGGGCAGACAGAAGAGACAGAGGAAGGAGAATCGGTTAAAAATATGTATCGCAAATTATAGCAAATATGATGCATTGAGTGTTAAGCCATATAAGCCTCTCTTAAAAGAACACGTTGCCTTGGATCGGTCGAGTTGGTCTTTGAAAAACATTTGTAACCGTTTTTTTTGTAAGATGCATATGGGTAGAAAGATGTTGTAAAAGTAGAATACAATGATCCACACAAACATGCCTCGAAATTGCACGGTTTTCCTTTTACCTCGTCGACACGGTCGGCCATTTATGGGAGTCAAATTTTTGACTCCCATAAATGGCCGACCATGTTAGTTCGCACAGTAAAAGGAAAACCACGCAATTTCGAGGCAAACTTGTATGGATCATTGTATTCTACTTTTAAAACATCTTTCCAACCATAAGCCTTTTATAAAAAAGGGTTACAAACGCTTTGTATAGACCAAATCGTCCGATCCAAGGCAACGTGTTCCTTTAATATTCATGCATGACGTCATAATTCTTACCCAAAATGAGGCTATAGGCGCACGTCCGCCACCATTTGCAGTGGCTGCGCCTATGGCCTCGTTTTGGGTTAGAATTGTGACGTCACTCATACATAACTATTTAGAGAGTTGATAGAGTTATCAATGCAAATACTACATGTATACACAGATGTGCGTTAAAGGCAGCGGACACCATGTTTGGTAATTCTCAAAGATCAGTATTCTCACTTGGTGTATCCCATCATATGCACACACAAACAAATCTAAAAAGGCTTCAGGCCTTAAGTCATTTAATATTTGACAAAATAAGTGTATTTCTTACGCTTGGATATCGTGTCCAGTGGACTCCGGTGACACTCTAACAAATCCAGCACACTGCTGATATGACTTTGGTCCTAGACCCTTGATGTCCAATAGCTGCTCTCGATTCACAAAGAAACCGTTCTTCTCTCGGTACTCTATAATCTTTTTAGCTCTTGCGACATTCAGGCCGGCAATCTTCCTGTGGTTTTAAAGGATTTGGGTACTTTTTCAAAATGTCCATAGATTTACATTAAACTTACAGCGTTTGAAGATAATGATAGCGGAAAGCTTCCCTTCAAATCTTACTTACTGAGGTGCTGTAGTTTTTGAGAAATGAGTAAAACAATGTCATGGAAATACGTTTGTAAATGATTAAAATAATTTTCGTCTCATGAGACGAAAATTATTTTCATGACGTTGTTTTACTCATTTCCCCCAAACTACAGCACCTCAGCACATAGTATTTTCAGGGAAGCTTTCTACTATCATTATCTTCAAACTGTGTAAGTTAAGTGTAAATCTGTGGACATTGTGTTTTTTGTCCTACAAAAGTTACATAGACCCTTTAAAAGACAAAACTTGTTTATAAATTAAAAACAAAATTGCATTCGTCTTTCACTTTGACTTGTAGCTAGGAGTTTGACTATGAACCTCCCCTGTTTGCAATCTTTCTTTGAAATCCTTTGGAGGGAAAATTAAACTAAAATAGCCATACCACTGGAATCTTAGAATAAAAATAATAAAAACAATTTTTTGATATAGCACTTCATATACAGCCATCTCAAAGCGCAAGTATCATTATTAACTTCCAGACAGGTTTTTTAAGTTTTTGAATTATAAGACCAACCTAGTTATTAAAGCAGAATCTATGTGCTCCTATTGCCCTCCATGCACCCTATCGCCGAGAGTTTGAGAGCTTGGGAAGCCAGAATCATACATCAGGCGGATGTGAATTTGAAGTGAATCATGTGACTCAAACAATTAGGTACGAAAACACTTCCATAACAAATACGTGAGGTGATTGGTCTATTGACCCAATTTACCCGATGTCATTACCAGAATGATCTTGCATGGGCCATATTAGTGGACAATGCCACTGTGCGTTATTCAGTGAAGTGCGCATTTTAGGCGACGCAACGTTTACAAGTAAACCTATTGCCAACCAAAATGGTGAGATGGCACAGTCGGTGCAAGAGGTCAATACAAAGCCTAAAAGTATTAGTTTTGAGTACACCAACGTCAGTTTCTAATAGCCTTCTTTAAACCTGATTCAGAGCATGATTGTTTGAGCTTGTCTCAGCCTGTTCATTTGATCTATTGTGGGGAACAAAACACATATTTCAGGCATGATGTTTGGTCCTCAGAAAAAATACTCATATTTTATTTAGTACAAGGGCTGACCCACATGTAAACTATTTGATCACAACAAAAAAATTATTTCCAAAAAGCAAAACAAAATCAGAAATCAGACTAAAGTAGAAAGAACGACATGCCTGGTATTTAGAACTGATGACATACTATCTCAAGGATGCTTTGAAACTCTGGACAAAAGATGAAGCTTCCAAATGCGTCAAGACCTACTGTTTACCTGAGGAGACTTTCGGAGCACACATTGAGATCAACACCAACGAAACTGACACACTCCTCTACCACTCCATCTAGAGCCTCCTTCAAGAACTTGTCATGAACATCATGCTGATGGGTAACAAGAAGTGTTCATAGCAGGATGTGTATGTAATATAAAAAGATCATTATCTTAATAATAATATATACAAAAAGCATTCATGAATGGGAATCAAATGTCTTAAAGGTCAGTTAAAAACCTTGCAGAGTCATGGTCATGCGATAAATCGCATGGCCACTCGACCCTACCAGTTTTATTGGCAGTTGAAGACCTCGTCGTCTACTCTTTATTTACTTAGTGAACAGTACCTGATACATGCCGATGCCAAGATGTTTGGGATCTATCTTGACAAGTTCAACAAGAGGATCTTGGAGCCTTCGAGCGATAGAAACTGTAATCACAATCGCAAGTATATAAAACAATGTCAATCTAAAAAAACATTTAGTTTTCGAACCCTATAAACTTAGTTCATACATTTCATTCCCAGAAAACAATCTCCAAAGATACCAGCACCCCAAGGCCTAGAATTACACACAGGCCTCGGAGGCAATGGCCTTGTTGCCCTGGTCTTGGCCTAAGTGTCCTTTCAAAGTTTCCCATTAACTTTAAGATTTTCCAATGGGAGTGCCCTTTGCAAATGAAAATGGCCTTGCCCTTGTCAAGATGAAATTCCATGCCTGCCCTAACATAAAGCCAAGTTGGAAAATAATCCAACAGAAACGCTCAAGGCTCAATTTCACAAAGCACTAAGATTCATCCTCAGATGAGATGTCAATATTGCTATGGTAATTGTTATCATGACATCACTTTTTACTTAGCAATTAAATCTGAAACACAGTTAAGATCAATCTTAGCTCTGTGTCAAAGATAACAAATATTTATTGTCATGAGAAAACAACATGAAATTTGTAAAAAAAAAGTAAATACTTCACAAACAAATCTAACTGAGATATTGTATTGTTTGCACAAAATTGTTGTTTCCCTTTCCCCCTTTTTGTCCCCTTCGTTTTGTGTGTACATGTTTGCATTTCCAACAGTGGTCTGTCCAGTTTTTATTATGAAAAAAATAAATAAAATAAAAAAATAAATAAAAACTCTGTGTCTAGCTTCCAACAAGAAAATAGTTGTGTACTTTACCAGCACTTCTGTGGTTTGGGTCGAGATCTGGCATTTCCTTTTTAGCGTCAGGAGACACACTATAAATAGATGCACCGTCTTCATTCACAATGCTGAGGAAACAAGGAAAGTTGAGTTTGGTAAGCACAATTGCCCAGCAAGCGAGGTATGGCCAGGATCGTAATAACTTCCGAGGGAACCCAAGACCAACCCACAAACCAATTGTGGAGTTGATAGGACAAGTCGTTCCTAATTGTCTCTTGAACGATTGCACACACCCACAAACACATTGACCTGGCGCAACCACCCCATGAGATGGAAAAATGCACAAATAAATGGTTTGATAAACTGAATACCCTAAAAGTTTTGTCTTTGCCCCTGCTTGCCCCCTCCCTCTCAAATGAAAATGTCTAGGATACCCAACTGCATGGAAGGACATGTCGGAAACAGTACGCCCCGTCGGTGGCTTCGCCATATTGGACAGAATAATAACAAAATGAGTAGGATTTGAAACTTTGCATGGAGGAAGTAAGATATAGTAAAGGTTTGCGGTAACACCATGTAATGACTATCTCTAATGAGTTGGGGTGGTTCTGAAAAGAACCGTTGGTTTTAACTCGACGTTTTGATCAGTATGCTCTGATCGTCTTCTGCATTATATATACACTACAAATCAACAATTTCATTCACACCAGCAAACAGTTGCATGAATATTATACTAGTATTGCATTTTTTGTGGACTAATAATCATCCATGACAATGCCACAGCCTTTGTTCATCTCTGATACATACCAGTACATGACCTTGAGGTTACCAAAGGCTTTATCGTTGATGAGGTTGGACAGGATCCCCTCTGTCTCCCTGCAGGCTGTTCCGTTACCTAAAGCTATGGTTTCACATCTATGATAGAGATCAAAGGTCAAAGGTTACACAAAGCTATGGTTTCTCATCTATGACAGAGATCAAAGGTCAAAGGTTACCCAAAGCTATGGTTTCTCATCTATGATAGAGATCAAAGGTCAAAGGTTACCCAAAGCTATGGTTTCTCATCTATGATAGAGGTCAAAGGTTAAGTATCCAATAAAAAGAAAAACCTAAGGGCAACAAACAAGGGAAAAAAACAAGACAAAAGGCAAACGGGAAAAAAAGGACAACACAAAAGCAAAGGACTAGACAATACCAACCAGATATCTGAACGTTAGATAAACAATATTAATCGGGAAAACAATCCTAATTAAACACGGGGAAAAAAAATCATTTTTAATAACAAGTCTCAATAACTGCCTTCAAAGTTGTTTAGGTTTTTTTTCATTTCAAACAGAAAAGGCCATTGCTACAAGAAAATGGTCACTTGATGACCCTAACAATAACATTTCTTGAGCTAATCTGTTTTAGTTTATCTACTTCTTACCCATGCCTCTTTGCCATCTCAACAATCTTCTGGGTTTCTCTCCTTCCATGACTTCCGTGGAGCATGGCCACATCCGTTTCCAATATTTGACCTGTATTTTAAACAAAATATTTCCAATCTCAAATTATGTTCCTATTCCTGACTTAGAGACAGGCAGAGAAGCCACCTGTGACACCATATTTCAAGAAAGAAGAGAACTTCAGTATTCACAAATGGCGATAATCGTGTATCTTGTTCTCGGACTTAAAAAGTTGTCAATGTCGGATGGTTTGAGACATGATGGCTTGCAAATGTCAACAATTTCAAGGAACTTTTTTATTAAGTTTCACCTTTGTTCACCTTTGACTACGCCGCACAACTTTTTTCTTCTTCTGACAATTATCCAATTGCTCGTTGCCAAGTAAGTTTTTATGCCAAGTTTTAAGTACAGGGGGCAAAGGAAAGAAGAAAGGAACCTCCAAATAAGGGTTGATGTTTTATGAGAATGTGTAAGTTGAAATGAAACACAAAAATTGTTTCCCACATGTACAGATGTTAATTCTACCTTTGCCCTCCTCCAAAAGTTCTTTGGGATACCAACCTGTAGCTGATGTGATGGCCATCTTAACTCCATTCCTGTAGCCGGGGTCAAGTCCCATGACGACCTTTCCCCTTACTGGTGGGGTCAGCAGGAGTCGGCGAAGGTTTAGCGCAAACACATCAACTGAAGCCTTCTCGGCTGTCTTTGTTAAATTCGATCTATTTAAAATAACAAGACCTTCTCTTTAAGACACTATCAATCTGTAAAGTCAAATTTTACTGGTTGCATAATATTCCACCGCCTGTTAAACCATCGTTTTTAAAGAATATATCTATACCCAACTCAGGGTTGGTTCCCCACAAGCGTGTTTTGGGCGGGCTCACAAAATTTCGGGAAAAATTCTAGAAAATTGCTAACAATGCACACAACCCACCCTTTCTATGCACCTTAAAACCACACACTAGATGGTGCAATAATTGTTTGTGTAATAGGCTAAACGCCCAGGAATACAAATGTTATGCACACTCTTATTGAAAGACAACTCTACCTTATTTCTCGAATGATCATGGGCAGAAGGCGTTTACTGCAGGCCTCGCTGATGGAAGACTGTATGAGCTTAGTGACCAACTCAGGACACCTGGTTTTAGGCATCCATTGTGAGTGGCAGAATGTCTTGAGCTTGGTTACAGTGCTGTCTGGTATACACAACTTGACGTTCAAAACTTTGAGAACTTCAGCTCTGTTTATAGCCATGACCTGTGGTCAAAACATTTGGAAATTTGAGAACCGAGTTGAGAAGCCCAAAGCAATGTTCTCGCTTGACAGTGGTCTACTAACCAAATGCAATAGACTTTACAGGTCTTGTGATATTCAAACTACTGGAACCAATTTGTTCTCAACAAAAATACATTTTTAAGTAAGCGTAATCCTGTTTCTTCAGACACTTGCACCCTTGAAGAATGTGAAACAGCTAGTGGACCAGTGAAATGACAAGTTGACAGGGCCAAATTCATGGCAATGCTTGAAAAGCACTGCAGACACCTTCGGTAATTGTCAAAGACTAGTTTTCTCACTTGGTGTATCTCAACATAATCATAAAATAACAAACCTGCAAAAACTTGGACCCAATTGAAAGAGAATAATGGAAGAAAAAACACCCTTGTCGCACAAAATGTGTGCTTTCAGATGCTTGAGTATTTGAGACATCAGCCGAGGTTTCGAATTAAATTCAAACATTCTAGTGAGATATTACTTCATTCGCAAAAACTACGTTACTTTAGAGGGAGCCGTTTCCTCACAATGTTTATACTATCAACAGCTCTCAAATTACTTGTTACCAAGACAGTTTTTATGCAAACAATTATTTTGAGCAATTACCAAAAGTGTCCAGTGCCTTTAAAGCAAAATTATGCGTCCACGGCACATATAATTATGTTCTTTACAGGACACAGTAAGCACAGAAAATCGCAGTATAAGCAGAGCCTGGAACGTGGACCCTGGTCTCACAGAGCAGTCACTGAGAAATTTAACGGCAAACATTGAATTCAAGGCACTGGACATTGGTGTGTTATAAAAGGCTTATAAAAGGCTTTAAGTGAGAAATTACCTTTCTCGACAACCAAGTTACCTCAGAGGGAGGCGTTTCTCACAATGTTTTATACTCAACAGCTCTCCATTGCTGGTTGCCAAGTAAGTTTTTATACTTGACTATTATTTTGAGTAATAACCAAAAGTGTCCAGTGCCTTTAAGAAAGACAACTGTTGGCGTTATCAGTCCTACCTGATGTGGTTTGATTGATCTGACGGACGTAGAGAAATCATAATACAGGACGTAAGTGTCCGATGCTCCTTGATTCTCTTCAGTTATGGCTCTCTGACTTGTCTGGATCATTGGAGGTGGGTTCTGCTTCACTCTACTTTGAAAAAACACCATAATGATAAAAAGTATTCAACATCCAGAACCCAATTTCATAAAACACAACAATGTTATGCTTACCAAAATATGGTTACCAACCAAAATGCCAAATCTCATGTACAATCTGAGACTGGTATCTTTCTCATTTTGTGCTGAGCAGAAACTGTGTTAGAAATTATTTCTGCCTAAGTAGCTAAATGAAATTGAGCCCAAGTTATTAACAGCTACTTCATTATTTATCTTATGAGCCATTTTAAAGAGTTTGAACAAATGTTGATTGGAGTGGAGGGTTCATGGGGACACATGTCGCGCATTTCATGAAGAGGTCACGGGTTAAAGTCCCTCTCTAGTAAATTTTTCTTTGTTCAACGCCAAATTAACAAATAATAATTATGAAGATAAAAATGGCCCAATTCTTGTCCAATGTGAAGAGAGTTAAGCCCGGTTCACACTTCCTGTGAATGGGAATGCAATTTACAAATTTTGACTTCACAGGTCTGTTTTCGCTGTGAATGTTTCCCAGGAAATGAGCACAATTCAACTGATGCGAATTATTTGTTACGAATTTGTGGCTTCAAAATTTGTATCGCATTCGCTGGAAGTATAAACCAGGCTTTACACATCACCAAGTTATTGAAAACTTTCCTTAAATCAAAACTCACAGCTGTCTGAGTTTGTTAACGACTGTGCTACTTTTTGCTATGATGTCTGTCAAGATATGCTCAATGCCTTTCGCTACCTCTGCCACCGAACTTCTCCCTGAAAATCAATAATAAAAGAGGGAAACAACATGTCAGTTTATGGACTTATACCACAGAGAGCCATCAAAATTTTAACCCGAAGAGTTACATGTCAACAAAGGCAACCAATCCCAGAAAGTGCAAGGCCTAGTTCATAGTTTAGATCACGTTACATCACTGTGCAAATCTATTAACTTTCTTCTGTGGAACTTGGCGAGAATTCGCAGGTTTCTGGACCAAGACGCTTGTTCAAATGCAATGCGGGCTCTTGTACTTTCTAAGCTGGACTATGCTAATGCACTCCTTTCGGGATCCAAGAACAAAGATGTGGCTCGTCTGCAGCGCCTACAAAATCGGGCAGCCCGCATTGTATTCCAGGTTCCACATTGTCATTCCACATCTCCTGTTAAACACTCTTCACTGGCTGCCAATTGACAAAAGGATCAAGTTCAAAACTCTTCTCTACATCTACAAAGATCTGAATGATCTGTCACCTGTCTACCTAAAAGACTGCATTGCCACCCATGTACCATCTAAGGAAGGCCTGCGATCGAGCCGGGACATTACTCGTCTGTCCATCCCTAAGAGTAGCAGGCGGATAGGCGATGGATCATTCAGTGTTTTCGGGCCAACTCTCTGGAACTCATTACCAAATACCATAAGGTCCTCTCAAACAGTTTCAGCTTTCAAACGCAACCTCAAACTTATTTATTCTAGTGTATTTTATTTGCTATTGTTTGTGCGTAAAGCTCATTGATAATTTCTTTGGAATTGCGCTATATAAGAGCTGGTTTTATTTATTATTATTATTTATTTATTATTATATACTCCCTGCGAATGCCAAAGCAATGAAATTTGACATGAACTTGACGTCACGACTCTGTTTTCGCAGCAATACAGCAAGAGAGTTGAGCACACCTCAACTGCTACGAATTATTTGCTGCGAATACGCGACGACAACATTCGTACCGCATTCACATTCAAGCTTTTACCCTTGTCTAAATCAATACAAAGTCACCAGAGTCAATACAGAGTCAATACAGAGTCACCTGCAAAATACTACAACTATCAAGTACACCAGAGATGCCAACATTGAATTTTAAAAAAGAGTAGCATCTCCCAAATGTTAAGGGCGAGCGCAGCTTGGGCTCCCTAAACCGATCTTTCTATTACTCTCTACAATGCTAATTAGCTCATTTTCAGGCATTGTTGTGAAATAACAATTACCTGTATGCATCAACAGAACAGCTACAAATGTTTATAATGGCCAGTGAAAAAAAACTTGAAAAAAACCCTGATTTCCCTCATCTTCTGACTATGTTTCAAAAATAAATGTAACAAAAAAAATGGTGGCCTTACTTAAATGTAACATAAAAAAGGGTGGCCTTACTTAAATGTTTTTGTTTTAATGATCAGAAACGCAACAACAAGCTATTGGGAGAGTGAGGAAAAAAAAAAAGAAGAAAAAAAAAAACGTGTCCGGATTTTGGGCAAAAAATACGTGTCCGTATTTTGGGCATTGTCTGGGCATTGTCTGGACATCGGCGCTACAATTACTGGTAGCAAAACATGGAAACTGTCTAGCTTAGACCTCACAGGCCACTCAGTTGAAGGTATTTTTGTTCAGAAGGTCTCCTTTTTTTGTCGCCATTATTTCGTACTTTTTTTGCCAAGCTTCGATAAAGTACATGTACAGCCAGCGTGGGCACAATAATAGTGGATACATGAGTAATGAGGTTACTGTGACACGTTAACTCACACACAACCTCATTCCCCACGCACGTGTGCACTATTCCCCCCATCATGTAATAGAGATCAATGGGTACGATCTTGCAGAAATGCACTAGCGTAAAAAATGCACACTCAGCCGGCCAACCAGCGGGGGAGGGCACGCAACAATCATTACGTCGAGACACGTACATTGTTCGAGTGAATTCGCCGCTATTATTCAACACTGCGTTCTAAAATTAAAAGTGTTTTTTTCTTTTCTGTTACAATTGTTTTGATATTTTTCTTAATTTTTATTTCCACTTAATAGTTCATTAGTTGTTTGCATGTATTGTACGATTTAATAAAATTATATTGGCCGGCTTGTTTAGCGTGTTTTATTGAGTATTATCGTAGCGTCGTAGTCACGGCTCGAAATCGTATTTGCTACGCCCAAATCGTGTATGTTGGTATCTCTGACACTCACCTTTCACTCCAGAATCGACAAAGTGCGTAAGCTGAAACTTAGCCGGCCAACGAAGAAGGCTCTCGGCAGCAGGATCCAAGCCCAACTTTCTCGCTCTCTCTGCTAGAGTCGTCTTAGCTCCAGTCTTATACGGAACAAACTGCAATAAATTGCAATAATTTCATTATGGTAGAGGGGTCTACATTGTATAGGAATCTCCTTATGCACTCCACTGAAGCCTGGTTCGTACTTCCTGCGATAGCGATCTAACTTAGACATCACAAATTCACAACAAATAATTAGCTTTCGTTGAATTGTGCTGGACTCGCGAAACAATCGCTACGAGTGAAGTATGAACAGGGCTTTACAACCAATTACTTAGCAATTGTTATCAAGACAAGTATTACAGTTTACCTCTTAAACCCACACTCTGCTGACCACAAACACTAAAGCACGAGTCTAGTGCTTTTGCCTGCTCAGCCACAACTCGCCTTGATCGGAGACGCTTTCAGACATCGGGATGCATTCAGACATCAAGTCAGAAGGGTCAGGGAATTAATTTTATGGTTACTTACCAACACTTTGACTTCCTCAATGGTTTCAGCATTCTTGAAGGCATTTAGTAATCTGTCAGTCATTTTCCCACTCTTTTCTATCTGCTTGACTGCAGTTGTTGCTTTGATCTGCACGCTTCTATAAATCACAAAAAATTACACATTCAAAACAAAAAGGCATTGGGCACTATTTGTTATTTATCAAAATAATTATTAGCATAAAAACCTACTTGGTAATAAGCAATGGAGAGCTGTTGATAGTATAAAACATTGTGAGAAATTGCTCCCTCTGAAGTATTGTATTTTCTGAGAAAGAAACTGAAATATATTAATTTGGTCTTGAGACCTCAAAATTAAATTTGACGTCCCAATTCAAATTTTCACAGGTTTTTTATTATGTGCATATGGTCGGATGCACCAAGTGAGAAGACTGGTCTTTGACAATTACCAATAGTGTCCAGTGCCTTTAATAACAACAAATAAGCACTTTGATCGGTGTTGTCATAACTAGTGAATAATCAACATAAATATTTGAAAGATTCCCACTGTATGGATGAGAAATTCAAAATGTAAGCCTACTTAAACGAGTGAATGACCAAATAAGTTGTCAGAAGTTTAATAAAAACCAATTCATCATGGTTGAAAAGAAAAAGAAATATATTTAATATAGAATCCGGTACTTAAAGCTGTCCTAAGGTTTTATTTAAATCAAAAACAAAGTTTTACTCACTTGAGCTCTTCCAGTTTAGAAACAACCTCTCTGATTTTGTCGGCTTCCATGTTATTAGTCCGTTCCTTCCGATATCGTGCAATAAATGGCACACTGCATCCCTCTTCCACCAGATCTACTACATTTCCTGTCAAAGTGCAAGGCATTATCAAACAAGCAAAGTCAACTCCGTGTGTAATTACCAATGAAATAATGAAGAATTATCACAAATAGGAATACACCATCAAAAAAACATTACTGACCGTAAGGCTTAGATGCAGGAGCCATTTCTGAGATTCAAACATTTTGGGGTGAAAATTATCCTTACCGTATTTTTCACCTATCAAAGAAACCTGTCTCAAAATTGGTTACACTACATTATCAACAGCTGCAGTGCAGTATTATCAAATAAAATGCTAAATTTTCAAGTGACCAATTCTAAGGGCAGTGTCACATGAGGCAATTTACAGGCAACCAGTTCCAGGCAATCTCAAAGAACAAAATTCATTCACATTTCAGTTTTCTCACTTTTGCTCCTGGGCATAGTAAGTTACAGCAAGAACTTAACAGAGTATCTTGTGTACTTCTAGAAACTATAAGGCTCCCTCGTGAGCTAATCGTTTGTCAAATCAGCATTGATAGGTCAAAGTTTTACGACCGTAAAAAAAAACGTGCGATGCGGCAGAAAAACAACAGTGAGTACCGAGTAGAAAATTGTTTTTTTTTATGACGTTTTTTAATTTCACTTAACAAAAAGGAAATGCAAGCATTATGAATGTACATTGAGTATGTGGGGAAAGTTTTGGTAGTGTAGTACAAAAGAAACTTTAGTTATTGCTGGCTAACGGTCGTAAAACTTTCACCTATCAACGCTGATTTGAAAAACGTATAGCGTTAAGGAGGCCTAAAATATTACACCTCTACAAGGCTCACGGGGGAGCCTTTTAGTTTCTAGAAGTAGTATCTTGTGCTGCTGAAGTGTTTCTTGAGCATGCTGAGCAGATGGTTGCCTCCAAGTTGCCTATAAAAATTGCCCTGCGTGACAAAGCCTTACAATAAATGAACCTGTACCTGTAAAAGATTAAGGAATCTGATTCTTGCACTTACTAACAGCCCAGTATTTCTCATATACACTCTGGGAGAGTAGATCTACTATATTCCAGTTCATCATTAGTCCACTTGATGCATCCATCTTGGCTGCAGATGTCGAAGCTCCGTCTTTCTGGGTGTTGTCCATTTTTCTCAGTACATGTAGAATGGAAAGATGATTACCTGTTAAGTTCTGTAAAATACATACACCTACATTACACTGACACCCTGGGCCTGAAGAGACATTTAAAGGAACACGTTGCCTTGGATCGGTCGAGTTGGTCTTTGAAAAGCGTTTGTAACCGTTTTTTATAAAATGCATATGGGTAGAAATATGTTGTAAAAGTAGAACACAATGACCCACACAAACATGCCTCGAAATTGCGTGGTTTTCCTTTTACCTCGTCAACTAACACGGTCGGCCATTTATGGGAGTCAAATTTTTGACTCCCATAAATGTCCGACCGTGTTAGTTCGCACAGTAAAAGGAAAACCACGCAATTTCAAGGCAAACTTGTGTGGATCATTGTATAGTATTCTACTTTTAAAACATCTTTCCAACCATGCATTTTATAAAAAAGGGTTACAAACGCTTTTTATAGACCAACTTGTCCGATCCGAGGCAACGTGTTCATTTAAAGGCAGTGGACACTATTGGTAATAACTCAAAATAATTATCATCATAAAACCACATTTTGTAACAAGGACAAGTAATGGGGTGAGGTTGATAGTATAAAACGTTGTGAGAAACGCTCCCTCTGAACTGACGTAGTTTTCGAGAAAGAAATTATTTTCCACAAATTTGATTTCGAGACCTCAAGTTTAGAATTTGAGGTCTCGAAAAATCAAGCATCTGAAAGCACACAACTTCGTGTGACAAGGGTGTTTTTTTTCTTCCATAGTTATCTCGCAACTCCGACGACCAATCAAGGGATTCAAGCTCAAATTTTGGAAAAGTTTCCGTATGGCGCCACCACTTTTTTCATTTGAATAGTAGCTATTTTACCTCAATGAGATATCCCTTTTTGTAAAAATGAGTGAAAAAGTGGTGGCGCCATACGGATACAGTGATGAGATTGATGTTAAAAAAATGGTCCTTGCTCCATGCTATATAATAACAATATTTTACACAACATTATTTCCAGAAAAGTCTAGGGATAACTTTCCGTATCCATAAGGCATAATCATAATCCTGCCACCACTTTTTCACTCATTTATTTTGACTGAGGCTGAGCCTCCCTGCCTGTTGAGGCATGAGGTAAATTAGATTGTATCAAATGAAAAAGTGGTGGCGTGATAGGGCCTACGGAAACTTTACGGACATACCTACATGTATCACGTGAAAGGGCTCACTTTGAGAAAGAGCATGCTTTGAATTTTCCCTCCTTCGACTCGGCCTCTCAATTCACGTAGTAGTTACACACCCGGCGGCCGGCGCCGCGGTTGGTTGGACGGGACGGACGGCGGACGGAGGACGCGCGCACGGACGACGTGAATCGCATGTGTCAAAAACTGTGTGCCATTTAATTTTACGCCCTCTAACGATGATTCCTTCTAACGTTTCAAAACAAACGCAACCTCATCCCTGCGCTCGGCCCCAGCGGCCAGCCAGGCATGCTGGGGTCGAGCGAACATCATCCAAAGTGGTGTACGATCTCTCCAGGCCCCTACCACCTACACACTAGCATTAGCAACTCAGCTCACAGTCACAGAGGAAAATTTGCTCTGAAACTATACCTAAAAGCGTAGTAATAAAAGCCATAAAGTGAGAAAGAGACAGTCACGAAAAGGTAAGTTTATAAATAATTTATGTCAATTTAGAATGAAAATTAATAGTAAATACAATACTCCCTCAATACGAGCAGTAGTGACGCTAGCCCACCTTGTTGAGCTGTAATGGCTCCGCTTTTAACATCGGTCTCATCACTGTAATGGTGACAGTGATGAGACCGATGTTAAAAGCGGAGCCATTAACAGCTCAACAAGGTGGGCTGTAGTGACGCTAGTTGCGATAACGTAACCCTCCTGCCGACGGCGGAGCCAGAGGGTTACGAGTCACTCCCATTCGATGCAGGGCGAAATATTTTAGTCAACTGATTTGCTCATTTTTTACCACTTTAAAAAATAATGACACAAATTCTATGAACACGAACTTAATCCTCAATGTCTAATGAATAACATTCAAAAACACAATTGAGAAATTATTTTGAAAAAAAGGACAAAAACTTACCAGATTCCGGAAACGAAACAGTTACAAATTTGAACCTGTTGCTGGTTACCATGCGCTGACCCCAAGCGCTGAACCCAACCGCAGGTACCAGCCAATTGAATTGACTACCTGCCGACCGAGCCGCAGCCGAGTTTGACTAAACCATTCTGTAAAAGGGGTGTTACAAGGGGTACTGCAGTGCGGCAGTGCTTTTTAAGTGAGTGAACAGCGGGCATAGTAAACGGACAGCGCACACGCACTATGACTGTCGCGCTGCCTTATAACACCCCTTTTACAGAATGGTTTAGTCCAACAGCAATGAACATCGGGAAGTCACAAAATGGCGAAGCGACAGGTTCAAAATAGAACCTGGGAAATTTGTGACTGTTTCGCTCCGGGATCTGGTAAGTTTTTGTACTCTATTTCAAAATACTTTCTCAATGGTGTTTTGAATGTTATTCATTAGATATTGAGGATTAGGCTCGTGTTCATAGAATTTATGTCATGATTTTCGAAAGGGGTAAAAATTGAGCAAATCTGTTGACTAGCTGTCAAGATTGTACGTGTTTGACCATTTCACCCTGCATCGAATGGGAGTTACTCGTAACCCTCCGGCTCCGCCGTCGGCAGGAGGGTTACGTTATCGCAACTATAGTGACGCTCCGTCGAGGCTGATCGAAAAAAAAGAAGTCCAAACCCAAACATGCCAAGCAAGACAAGCACTCACTGCAGCGCCGTTCAAAAAAGCGGGGAGAAAAGAGGGTTGATTTCGACAGAATTTACCACTTTTTTACCCAAAATTCAACAGTGTTTACAAATCAGATACCCACAAAACACGACTGAGTAAATATTTCCCGAAATAAATGACAAAAACTAACCCTCCTCCCGACGGCCGCCAGGCCGGACGGTTACGAGATTCTTTCGAGCGGGAAATGACAATCTGGTCCAACGCCTATAATTTTGACAGCTAGTCACCAGATTTGCCCCATTTTTACCAGTTTCAAAATTCATGACACAAATTCAAAGGGCACGAACTTAATCTCCAACTCAATGTCTAATGAGTAATGAACACTCGACAGAAACGCCTTTGTCAATGGCATTGAGAAATTATTTTTGAAGAAAAAGGACAAAAACTTACCAGATCCCGGAGCGAATTCCCAGGTTTATATTTTGAACCTCTCGCATCGCTTTGCAAATGCTTTATTTTTCGGTTGGACTAAACCATTCTGTGAAAGGGGTGTTGCAATGCAGTGCATGCGTGCTGTCTGTACATTGCCCGCAGTTCACTCATTATATGGCATGCACGCACTGCAGCACTGCCTTGCATCACCTGGAATCTAGTAAGATTTGTCCCTTTTTCTTCAAAAATATTTTCTCAATTGTGTTTTGAGCGTTCATTTGACATTGAGAACTAAGTTTGTGCCCTTAAAATTTGTGTAATGATTTTTGAAAGTGGTAAAAATGGGGCAAGTCTGGTGACTAGCTGTCGAAATTATATGTGTTTGACGAAATTGTCATTTGCCGCTCGAGAAAATCTCGTAACCCTCTGGCCTGGCGGCCGTCGGGAGGAGGGCTATGTTATCGCAACTAGAGTTGTTGAGGTCTTCAACTTATTAAGGTTGTGACCCATTGATTGTATTTTTATTATAATCATCAAAATAAATCCCTGCTTCACCATTCTATGCATATTTGAAAGCTCACTGGGACACTCACACTGCTGTGTGGTATATTTTGTATTGGAATAATATTTTGGGGTTGCACAGCTAGCCTATGCCAGCAAGTAGCAACCTTCATGTTAACCGTCTGCATCATTTATGTTTCATTTCCAGTTGTCTTGATTGATACTGATCCACCATGCCTCGTGTTGGGACCACAGTAAAGTCAAGAGGAGTTTCTTGTGCGGTTTATGGTTGTGAAAGTCGTTTCTACAAACCGAATATGTCAAGGTCTCCGTTCCATTTTTTTCCATATCCAGCTAAACACAAACTTCGAGACAGGTGGTGTTTAAAAATTAAAAAATACCATGATGGTAACAGATTCACTAGAAAGGACATTTTCGTTTGTAATCTGCACTTCAAAGCAGAGGATTTTACGAGGTCTCTCACAGGAAAATGGAAACTCAACCCTGGTGCTGAGCCAACAAATGTTACTGCTGAGACAAAGTCACAGAAAAAAGAAATGGTTCCTCAAGGGAGTACAGATGATCATGCTGATTCACGTGTGGAGATGAATGGCAACCAACCAGTCGATGATGGACAAAGCGTTGCTGGTGAAAAGGATAAATTGAATAATGAACTGCAGACAGATACTGACTGTTTAAAAGCACAGGGGAAACAAATAGTTCCTCCAAGATCTTCTTTGAAAAAAAAATCAACAAACAAGAGGAGAAATACAGATGCTGATTCCCATGTGAAGATGAATGGCAACAAACCACTCGATGGTGGACAATGCACTGTTGATGCAAGGGATAAATTGAATAATGAATTGAAGGCAGAGAATGCCCGTTTAAGAGCACAGGTCTCTAAGCTAGAAAGATCGTGTAAAAGGGTGAAAATTGAAAGATATGAACAAAGTAAGTTCGTCAACACTTTGGAAAAAGATGACTCCCTAACAAAACATCATACTGGATTTCCAACTTTTTCTCTGCTCCTGGCTATGCTTTCCTTTTTGGACCCGGACATGAACATGATGACGTACTCTTCAAAAATATGTATGAGATCTGAGGATGCAATCGATTTTGACCACAACTATGCAGGTGCTAAAGAAACTCAAAATAAACCTGAAACAAGACCTGATCTGACGGCTAAAGAACAATTTATCTTAGTGCTATGTAGACTAAGGCAGGGTTTTTCCTTGAAACATTTGGGATATCTGTTTGGTATTTCAGAATCCACTGTCAGTAGCTATGTTAGCCGCTGGATTAATTTCATGTACTACAGGCTTGAAGTACTGTCCATTTGGCCTAGCAAAGACGCTGTCCTGAAAAATATGCCACAGATTTTCAGAGATAAATATCCAGACACGAGGGTTGTTCTTGGTTGTTCAGAAATCTGTGCACAGGTTCCAGATTCTGCGACTCGACAAAGCAATTACAAGCATCATGTCACATACAAAGGGCTCCTGGGGATTGCTCCAAGTGGTGAAATAACATTCGTCAGTAAGCTCCAGCCTGCATCCGTGTCCGAAAGGGAACTAGTCATCAGAAGTGGTTTCCTTAATCCAAATTTGTTTGAGGAAGATGATGTTGTAATGGCCGACCAGGGTTTTACTATTGAGGATCTGCTGGAGCCTATGAATGTAAAACTTAACACCCCTGCTTTCCTTAAAGGGAGAGGGCAGTTTGAAACAGAAGAGGCCCATGAAACACAACACATTGAAGCAGAGAGAATTCATGTGGAAAGGGCGATCGACAATGTTAAACAATTTCAAATTTTGGACAGCCCTATAGATGGGTCCTTACACGAGTCCTTGAACCAAATCTGGACGGTTTGCTGTTTATTGACTCATTTCTGTGAAGTTACCGGTAGTAAGAATGATTTAGTTGTATTTCTTTATCATGATAGAGCCATGTAGTAGTCTGGTTGACTACATCATGGAGGAAATGTTGGAAATACGATATAGAAAGGTTTGCGGTAACACCATGTAAAGACTATCTGTAATGAGTTGGGGTGGTTCTGAAAAGAACCGTTGGTTTCAACTCGACGTATGATCAGTCTGCTCTGATCGTCCTCTGGAGAAGAAAAAAAAAAAAGAAGAGCATCAGAGCATACTGATCAAAGTGTTAGTTGAAACCAACGGTTCTTTTCAGAACCACCCCAACTCATTAGAGATAGTCATTACATGGTGTTACCGCAAACCTTTCTATATACGTACATGTAGACAGTTAAAGAAAGTGTTCAAAAATACAGCAAGATTGGATATATTTATTTTTATTCTCTTATGATAAATCAATATGATTTTTGTTTCAAAAATTAAGTTTCCCCCTAAATACATTAATGTTCAATGAAGGGAATGAAATAAATATGATAATGAAATTACATTAATAATTATAACAAATAAGTTACATTTATATTTCAATCATTACTTTTGGAATGGCAATAAGAATGTTCAATGTCTTAAAGGGACTGGGTACTTTTTGTAGGACGGGACACAACACACAATGTTAAAGCCATTAGACCCTTTCGGTAAACAGTTTTGTCCAAGGCCCACACTTTGTGTACCACAACTTCTACATCAAATAACAAACCTGTGAAAATTTAGGCTCAATCGGTCATCGGAGTCGGGAGAAAACAACGGAAAAACCCACCCTTGTTTCCGCGCGTTTTGCCGTGTCATGACATGTGTTTAAAATAAATCCGTAATTCTCGTTAACGAGAATTTATATTGTTTTGCTGTTTTCTCAAAAAGTAAAGCATTTCATGGAATAATATTTCAAGAGAAGTCTTTCACCATTGCCTTCTGTAAACCCTGTAAGTTATGTGTAAATCTGTGCACTTTTATTTTTTTTTCTGAACCGAAAGGGTCCAATGGCTTTAACAGAGTTACATTAAGCTTACATGTTTTGAAGAAAATGTAGAATTTAAATCTTTGCATGGTGGAAATACGATATGGAAAGTTGTTTGGTAACGCCATGTAAGGACTTTCTCTAAATGAGTAGCGTTTGTTCTCAAAAGAATTGGTTGGTTTCGACTCAACGTTTTGATCAGTATGCTCTGATCTTCTTCTGGAGAAAGAGTCCAGACTTTAGGGTCCAGTAGACACCCGGAGCACACTGACCAAAACATCGAGTTGAAACCAACGGTTCTTTTCAGAACCACCCCAACTCATTTAGAGAGTCATTATTACATAGTGTTTCTCAAACCTTTCTATAAGATAATAATGGTAGAAACCTTCCCTTAAAATGTTACTTTGATATATATTTTTTAGAAATGAGTAAAACAAGAAGGCTAAACAGACATTATTTGAGCATGTAAAATGTATTTGCCAGCATCTCTAATTCTCATTTACAATTTTATTTAGCAGGACTTCTTTCTGCTAAAAAAAAATTGTAAATGAAAGTTAGAGATGAAAACTATTTTTATGACACTGTTTTACTAATTTCTCAAAAACTAAATCATCTCAGCAACTTAAGCAAGTACTATTTTAAAGGCACTGGATACTATTGGTAATTGTCATACAGTTGGTGTATCTCAACATATGCATATATCAACATAGAAAATTTGAGCTCAATTGGTCATCAAAGTTGCGAGATAATAATGAGAGAAAAAAAAAACTTGTAACACGAAGTTGTGTGCTTTCGGATGCTTGATTTCGAGAACTCATTCTAAATCTGAGGTCTCAAAATCAAATTCCTGGAAAATTACTTCTTTCTTGAAAACTACATCACTTCAGAGGGAGCCGTTTCTCACAATGTTTTACACTATCGTTGCCAAGTAAGGTTTTATGCTAATAATTATTTTGAGTAATTACCAATATTGTCCACTGCCTTTAAGGGAATTGCTTTCTATCTTCAAACCCTGTAAGTTTAATGTAAATCTGTGGATTGTCGTACACAAAGTACCAAAACTAGTGAAGCATGAGTCACAATGGAATCGTCCCAACTGTACTAAGTACAGTATACATGTCAGTAACCCTAGCTCACACTGCTGTACAAAAGTATGGTCCCCACTGATTAAGACCAAGTAGTACATGTATCAATGGACCAAGAATATCTTAAAGGGGCAGTGCATTATAACTCTTACAATAAACACAATCTTAAAGTAGGGCATTGATTCCATCTCGTTTGATGTCCTGGAAACTGCAGTAATATGAGTTGTGACCTTTCGCATAATTTATAGGCATGGACACTGTTGGTAATTGTCAAAGACCCCAGTATTCTCACTTGATGTATCCAAACATATATGCATAAAAAAACAAATATGAAGAACATTTTTGGACTCAATTTGTCATCGAGGTTAAAAGAAAAGAATGAAAGAAAAAACATAATTTTCACACACATTTGTGTGCTTTTAAATGCAATAAGGCTTTAGGCCTGAAGTATTGTAATATATGAGAAATTATCTCATTTAATTTTGTTTGTTTCATTACTTCAGAAGGAGCCATTTCTCACAATGCTTTATACTACATGTATCAACAGCTCTCCATTACTTAGTTAGTTTTTATGCTAACAATTAGTTTTAGTCATTACCAAAAGTGTCCATGCCTTAAAGTTGAGTTAAAACAAGCACTACGAATCCATGTCCTGTTAATCATGACAAGGTACCGGTTGTCTCTTTAACTGTATTTTTATGTAATTATTGACTTTTTGAGACGACACCTTGGAAATATTCACAAGCTACTTTCAAGTACAAGTCAAAATAAACTTGTGACAATTTGTCACACAGAATGTTGCGGAGTTTTGAGTTGATGGTATCCATTGTGTGTGTAGATGATTTTGCAGCAACCATTTTGATCATGTCATGCTGTTATCTTTATGCTGATGCTTTTCTGTGCATTTTTACTTCAAGAATTCCAAATGGAAATTGTGACAAATATGTAGTCGGAACACCCTTCGGTCAGGTGATCGTGACACGCCCAACAAAAAGAACGTCTATTAATGACGACCGCATTTTATATTATCCAACCGCACACAGCACAGACAGAACCATTCATGTAACCGAAAGATTCGTTTCCAGCAACTTGTTCAGCACATGTCGGATTTATTTGTATTTTTCAGAAATGGGTTTTTCAGGTTCGTTTCAGTCATTTCTTGTATGCATAGGCCCTATATTACTTTGTGAGATTAAACCAGATTTTCGGCAAAACAATAACCAGAAAGATAGGAGGGGAAGCAGTATCACATGATGTTACTTTATCTGAAAAATGTAAGCGAAAAGGCCTCTAAAGTTTGTTATGGAATAAGCAACTTAGAATGTTTAATACTTTTGTATACAGTAATCAAGTAATGCTGTTTTCGTAAAACTCGGGCCAAAAGTGATAATTTACTGTCAATAAATAGTTGTATATATTTTTTAATGCGTATAAAAATAGGCATATTTGCCAATGGTTGTGCGTCCTCAATCCAAGTTTTCATCTACAATGTACCAGCATTTACCAGCTGCGTCACAAAATTGTCCTTCACCGCAATCAGACTCGCTAAAACAGCCCCGCGCTGTGCAAAAAGGGAAGGGGAGAAGGGTTACAAAGGATTAGGGATTGAAAACCAGGCATACATGTAGGATTACACGGGGCCATGGCCTCCGGTCTTGGCCTTTGAGCCCCTTCAACAAAATTCCACCTACTTCAAAGATTGGAAGTGATGCCCTTTGCAAATGAAAGTGGCCTTGCCCTCTCAAAGACGAATCCATGCCTGGAAAACCCTTTAGCAGTTTGTGATACCATAACAAAATCACTTGCTTGTGGCCCTAGCCTGTCAGATACCGGAACATGCATGGCAAAAACGCAATAATAGCAAAAATGATCAACCCATGGAAAAGCTTACAAACACACAGATCCATGCATTATTCTACGCACCAAAATACTAACATAAATGACAATCATTGGACAGTGGGCCTTAAAAACAAAAAATAATACATCGAATGGGAGAAAATGTTGAGGGGAAAAGACCGGTCAACTACTCTTGGTTCCAAGACCATTGGTGTTGCGCGGACACACACACACAACCAACGTTCCGCCGATTATCAATCAGAGAAACAGAGCGCCCGCTAGCGTTCGTTCATTACAAGCGTGTACAGTTTTTGCCGTGCATAATCGGAACGTTGGTTGTGTACGTGTGTTTGACCGTGCAACACCAATGGTCTTGGAACCAAGACTACCGTGCTGGCCGCTGCCCAAACTAACCCCAAGCCATACGTCCTCTGGTAGGACACCAGTCTCCGTAATGAGGAGTTCAACCTGTTAAAGCCATTATACACTTTCGGTACAGAAAAAAAAGCCATTATACACTTTCTCCGTAATGAGGAGTGCAACCTGTTAAAGCCATTATACACTTTCGGTACAGAAAAAAAAAGCCATTATACACTTTCGGTACAGGAAAACATTTTTTTTTTTTTTTACAGATTTACAAATAATTTACAGGGTTTACAGAAGGGTAAAGGTGAAAGACTTATCTTGAAATATTATTCCATGAAATGCTTTACTTTTTGAGAAAACATTAAAACAATATCAATCTTCGATAGCGAGAATTACGGATTTATTTTAAACACATGTCATGACACGGCGAAACGTGGGGAAACAAGGGTGGGTTTTCCCGTTATTTTCTCCCGACTCCGATGACCGATTGAGCCTAAATTTTCACAGGTTTGTTATTTTATATATAAGTTGTGGTACAAGAAGTGTGGGCCTTGGACAATACTGTTTACCGAAAGCGTCCAATGGCTAAAGACAAATCTAACCGAGCAATTGGCTGGCTTCGTCAACATGGTTACTCTTTTCATATTGTACAACAATAAAATGAATCTTCAAACTTACTCTGCTCGGGCAGTTTCTCATTCAGTTCTATACAGAAAAGAAAAGAAAAGTAGAACTGAAGAATAAAATAATTGCAAGTGGGAAAGATTTCCAAGTTCCCTGAGTGACAGACATTGTTCAATGTTAAAAACAAAGGATGCCAGTTTTAGCTAATGGTTTTCGATATCCTACGTGAACAATATATTTTTGTTTAATTGTGTGCTTTTTATGCAAACAAATGTATCAACATTTATAATGTGTCAGCAGGTTGCACATGAGCATGGGCATGTGTTATCCCAAAAAATGGATTTACCTAAATAGTAGGTCTCCTGCCGACCTAGCGTGCAAAAAGCCCCATTAATGTGGCAAGCTATAAGTTTTGAGAGTGAACTTCTATAATGTTCTACAAATCGGTCCTACACAGTATTTTGACATTCTACAAGTGTACATTGTATAACTTGTGTGTATAGAAACAGAAGAGTGACCTTTGCAAGATGAGGTTAAACTGGGAAAGATGTCAATTTTTTTTTTATTATGAAGGGCAAAGTTTGGAATGTGTCTACGGACTACTGACGATGATTATGCTATAATATGAGGACGTATTTATATGTGACCTACTTTGCTCAAACTCCCGTGTTTCCAACCTCATGAGAAGATTTCTCAGACTCTCCTTGAGTCCCTCATCTTCTGTTAAAAGAAAAAAATCAAAAAAGAAAATCGAAATCTTAGTTTAAATATTGAGTGGCATTTTTAATACTCCATTCACACTGTATTGCAAGTCATCTCTAATCATGCGCAGATCTTCTAAAACAGATCAAAATACATAAAACCAGTGGCTTGGAACAGTTGTGAAAAGGGAAAGGAGTTTTATAAAATACGTCTCACAAACCAATGTGAGATTTTGTATGAAATAAAAATTATGATATTCTTTGTGTGCACCAACGAGCTATGAGACAACCAAACTGACAATGAAGCTAAGCAAGCACGGTTGTGTTTCTACAACCATGCAAAATGCACTGATACGTAATGTTGTGTCACGTCTAGTCGCCACCCGATTTTACTCAAAGCATGGAGGTAGCTCAAAGGAATAATCTCCAATGATTAGTTCCGTAGACTTGACTCCTAATACCGACTTTCAAAAGCCAGCTACAGACTAATCTATTTTAATCTGCTTATGCTTAGTCAATTGTACTTGTCATCTAAACATGAAACTCTATAAACTCTTTTGTCTTAAACATTTTCATCCTAAGCACCTCTGAATAGATTGGTGGCGCTCTACCAAATTGCCGATGATTGATTGATGACTTACCCATATTATTAGCTTGCACTACGGCACACACTTTACACACAACCAGGGTCAATAAAATGTACGTCTTCATTTTTCACTGACTCGGTCACTTTGTGAAAAAAATAACAGCAAAATAAATGGAAGGATTCAGAAAGACTCTCGACTTCTATTATGCTAAAGGAATAAAGTAAGATGGAAATTTACCCCAATTTATGGTGACCGTTAAGCTCAAACAAGTCTGCTGTTTTGTCACCAAAAATGGTCTAGAAGACACAAACGGACAAAAAGTGGGACCGTACTCTCGATAACTTGATAGACTTCAGAGATCAATGTACTATTAAGATTAAAGCATATAAAGTGGCTTCGGTACTAAAATTTGAAACAAAGTGCATTAGTCTAAAACGTTTAACATCAAATGGTGATCAAACTATAGCAGGAGACGGAGTAGCCGATGTTTGGAAAAAGCCAAAGGGTTGTCTATTGCATGTTGCAAATGAGAGCTCCTTTGTGCAGTTGTTTGTCATTTTTTTGACATGGTCTACAAGCCCTAGTGCAACTAAAAAACTATCACGAAAAACTTTTGTAATTCATTTATTTTGAGATGCAACTTCAGATAGTACAATTTTCAATAAAATGAGATAATCCACATCAGAACTATACTTACATTATAACTTCTGAGTTCGTGTAGAAATCGCAGAGTGGTGCACATAGACCGGAGCTAAAAACTAGAATGATGAGATCGGGTATAGTGACGCTTTGTATTTCATTTTCTTTCCATAGCATGCCAATCCTCCGCACCTTTTAAACATTGTGTTATACTTCTCTGTTACGAATTCCCAAGAATTCGACAGTGTTCCGGTTTGTCGGGGGTACCCCACATGTCCTTTCTCTACACCCACACCCTCCCCACCAGTTCAGACCAGTGGGTTTCCGAGAATATTATGTCCCGCTACAATGATTATACCGTATGGCCTACAGAACACAGTAAAAGCAAGAAGAAGAAAAGAATAATACATTAAAGTGATTAAACTGATTCACTTCCGACTTCATTTCAAAGGAAGCAAAATGAAAGTAGTGGTAGCTGTTTTAAACTGCTTCACAAGCAAAAGTACTATATAGTATAGGCCTATTCATTGATATACAGGCCTCGCCCTTTGACCCTGGGAAGAACTTTATTGAGGGACAAACATGAGGTAATGAATCGTGTTTTCAGCTCAAAAGGGTAAAAGTATGTTGTCGCCACAACCACCCCATTATAACATTCAGCGAACCATAATCTGTGAGGGACGGGATAACCTATTCAAAAGCAACTGTATGTATTAAAGGTATGACAAAATGGAACCGAGCTTGACGATTTTTGTTAAACCATCAGCGCACTGTGTAAAATAACGTACAAAAATACTGTCCAAAAATACTGTCTAGACTCCAACTGTGTATGGACAGTGTTATTGTTGGTCCGAGGTGATGATTGCCAGGTGCACCAAAATCACCTCTATACTTCTACCTCCATGCTCAGACCAATCAAAACACAGATATGGAAAGCTTACGTAACTGCACGTTTATCCAATGAAATAACTATAGTTCTGAAAATTGATCCATCAATGGTTCTGAAAGATAGGGGACTAGTTCAGTTGTGTGTGTGGGCGCAAACACAGGGTATTGGCCCGTTGTGGCGGTTTCAACTTTCCGCCGTGTTCAGTTTTCCGAATGACCAAATACGGTAACATTACGTCGTGCGACGCCTGCGCACAGCAAGCGAAAGTAGTAAATTGAGTCCCGGAAAACTGAACATAGCGGAAGACTGAAACCGCCACACCGTGAAGTGAGATACATGCCGTTTTAAATTATCTCAAAGCCAGGTGAAGATGGCTGCCAGGTAAAGATGGCTGGTAGGCCTACTTTAAAAAAAAACAATTATATGGATCAAAGAGATAGTGACTCGCTCCGTCCAGACCGGTCGTTTCAAACCTTGCCAGGCCGTGGCAGTGCGATCTCCTGCTTGCATCACTGATGGATCGTGGATAAAGGCAACAACAACAAGTGCCACAAACAAATTGAATAAACCTGATTATTTTTCGTTCCGATTTACATATTCATTGTACTGTAAAATCTCACCATCTCACCATTGTGTAGCGGGACCGTCACCCGATTCTCGAAAACACAACAGTCTAAACCCTCGCTCTATGTCTGCGAACTATAATAAGGGGGCGGGGCTGCGAAAAGGAATAATGGGAAGATCTCGACAGCCCCTGGATTCTTTGCATAAACAAATTTTAAAAGGTGCGGGAGGATTGGCAACGGGAAGAACTTAGATACAGAGAGTCACAACCTGCTAGCTTTTTATGTAGCTCTGGTCTATGTGCAACCACTCCCTGATTGAACGAGTCGTGTGTTGTTTGAATTCTCCTGGAGCTCAGAAGTTGTTTAATGTAAGTAAAACAGTTAATGTGGATTTTTTGTTTATTGCAAATGTCACCGTGTACATTTTGTCTGAATTACATCTCATCATTGCATTTTGTTGATCAGAATGACAAACAACCGAAAGTCAGCTCTAACGCATCATACTAATGACAATGTCCCGGACCCTTTCGAAACCTCGGCTCCTGCCTCTGTTGATGTTAAGAAACAAAGTTTAGAAATTCACTTTGTTCAAAATTTGGGAACCGAGACAGGGTCAATTAGGCCGAGGTTTGGAAAATGGCCCTGGTGTGTGCCTGAGTTATAGCGGTGATTAGAGCCCTCGATGCCTACAATCGAAATGATGTTAAAATCACTAATGGTTGAAAATAGATCATGTTGTTATAATGAGACGCCGTCAATAGTTTCGGAAAAAAAGGATACAAGCGTACAAACCAAGTGTGAGGAACAAGGTGTTTTTGTTCCCAGCGAACAGTTTTATTTTGTTGTATTGTAGTTATAGCTACATCTGCCCAATGGCCGTTTAAAACCACGTCATGTCATGTAAATCATAATAATAGTATGCCTGATCAAGGTATCCAGAGAACAGTCCCACTTTTTACCCAATGGCTACCTGTATCGTTTCGGTCTTTTATATGAAACATTTTGGGTGGACGCTTATATCAGACTTGTTTGATCCTAACTTTTACAGTAAACCTGGGGAAATGTTCAACTTTCTCTATTCCTTTTGTATGCATCATTTTATGAGTCGATTGTCTGTCGTGCATATATTGTTATGAAGGTGATAATGAGTAAATCGATCTCTTAAGTGCTAAACAAGCTGATCTGGTAGATGTTCGTAAAATCAAAATGGATGGTGTACTTATAAGATCTAGAACACGGTGGATGGAATGCGGAGAAAAACCATACAAGTATTTTCTGAATATGGAGAAACGTAGTTACGTAAATCTATCAATTGTGTTGTTAATGATGCAAATTCCAGATTGACCAAATCTAAAGAAATTCTTTCAGAAGCCAGGAATTTCTACAAAAGTCTGTATTCTCATCGGAATGTTAATAACTTGGCTGATTTAAATTCTATTTTCGAGAAAGCCAATGCTCCCATTCTTACAGACACAATTCGGGATAATCTGGAAGGCCCCTTTGTCGCATGTAGAACTTATGCAAGCTTTAAAGAATAGTAAGAATGCTAAATCCCCAGGTTCCGATGGGTTCAGTTTTGAATTTTACAAATTCTTTTCGCCTGATTTATCGTGGTTCCTCTTACGCTCACTCAACTTTGCTTATTTCTCGGGCAAGTTGTCAGTCACTCAGAAATACGGCATTATCACTTTGTTACCAAAAGGGGACAAACCCCGGCAGTTTTTAAAAAATTGGCGTCCTATTTCTCTGCTGAACACATCATATAAAGTGGCGTCGGCGTGTTTTGCTGAGAGACTGAAAACTTGTCTACCCACCATTATTAATGAGCGTCGAAAAGGTTTTATGTCAGGTCGGTTCATTGGTGAAAATATTCGTTTGATGTATGACTTACTTGATGTCACCGATTCGAATAACATTCCTGGTCAATTAATTTCCATTGACTTTGAAAAAGCTTTCGATTCACTATGACATGAGTTTATCCTCAAAGTTCTTGATAAATTCAACTTTGGTGCATCCATAAAACAGTGGATCAACCTCTTCTATAACCAGGCCTCGTCTTCGATTCTGGTGAACGGTTTTCTTTCTGAATCATTTAATATAGAACGGGGCTGCAGGCAAGGTGACGGTCTAAGCCCCTATTTATTTATTATGTGTATTGAAGTTCTTGCTATGATGATAGATAATGATGAAGATTTAAAAGGTATTCAGGTAGCCGGTAAAGAGTTTCGTTTATCCCAGTATGCCGATGACACTGTTTTATTTCTTGATGGTTCCGCTAAATCTATGCTTGCTGCATTTAATATCCTTGACGCATTTGCCAACATGTCCGGACTTAAAGTCAATGTAGACAAAACTAATGTGGTTTGGATAGGGTCAAAGAAAGGGCAAGATAGCAAGATATGTAAAGAGATCAATGCCCATTGGGTGGAACCTTTAGGAACCTTTAAAATACTTGGTATTCAGTTTTCCATAGATCTGCATTTCATGGTTCTACTCAACTACAACACGACTATTCTTTACTAGCGTAACCTGATTTCGAGTTGGTCCAAAAGGAATCTCACGGTGCTTGGCCGAATCACTGTTGCCCTTAAAATAATTTGGCTCCGCAGACTCCTAATTTCTGACAATGGTTGTGGTTGGGTCCATTTATTCCAAAAGATTATGGGCATTTCTGGATTGTCCAGTTTTGAAGGTGGTTCCCTGAAATTACTTTATGCACATAAACAAACTTTGTACGGGAACCCTTTTTAGAGAAATGTCTTTACATCCTGGTCAAAATTCACCAAGGCACACAGCCCAGAGACCGCTGAAGAAATATTGACCAATTCTCTGTGGCACAATGACAAAATTAAGGTGGATAAAAAATGCATCTATTTCAAACATTGGGAGTCGGCAGGAGTCAATTATATTCATATAACCTTGTTGATGATGCCGGGAATTTTTTGTCCTTCAATGATTTCAGAAATAAATTTTACATTAAAACTAATTTTCTGGAACATGGGGGTGTGGTCAGGGCCATTAAGTCTGCTTTTCCAAACATTCTGTCTTTTACGGAAGGTACTGTTCAACTTCCCTTTATTCCATTCAATTTCAAGACCCTTTTGAGGGACAAAAAAGGCTCCAGCAGAATCCTAAAGATGTTGACCTCCTCCAGGAAAGTCACCTATACATTTATTTCTAAGTTGAACTTTACTTTGCAAATAGATAATAGTTTTTCTAAATGGTCGTTAATTTTCAATATTCCTTTCAACTGCACAATAGACACTAGACTAAGATGGTTCCAGTATAGACTTATTCATAGAATTCTAGGTACAAACAGTTTTATTTTCAAAATCAAAAAGCTGGACTCTAATTTATGTACTTTTTGTAATAGCCAGGAGGAGACTCTTATTCATTTGTTTTGCTCATGTGCCGCTACAATTTCTTTTTGGACAGCAGTTGCTTCATGGATTAATTACAAGACTAAGCATAACATCACCCTTGACCATGAAACATTTTTATTTGGCAAAACAGGCTTTAAGTGTAAAGCTGCTAACCTTATTTTATTAATTTGCCGTTTTCATATCTACAAAATGAAAATGTCCAAGAACAAACCATCCTTCTTAGTATTCAAAACAGAACTCAACAATTATTATGCCATGGAAAAATTTATTTCCACCTGTGACAATAAGTTGGCCAGTTTCTATCATAAATGGGATCACTATTTTGTTCTTTTCCAAGATTAATGCTCTAAGGGTTATCTCTCTTTAAATACGCTGTGTCTTGCTTTCACTAATAGTATACTGTATGTTCGTTTTGACGATCTGATGTACTTTTTGTGAAATGTTGTGAATAAACCATTATCCCCCGGGATAAAAAATAAATTAATAAATAAATATATTTATATATATTGTTATGCTTTTTCTGTTGTTTTTTTCTCTTCTCAAATTTCATAAAAGTGACGAAATCAGCTTGAAAATGAAGACGTACATTGTACTGGCCCTGGTTGTGTGCGCACTGTGTGCCGTAGTGCAAGCTGATAATAATGAAGGTAAGTCAATCAATCAATCAATCATCAGAAACAGAGCGCCATTATTCTATAAAATATTGAAATATGGTGTACACTGTACAGCAGCTCGATTGGGTTTGTGTAAATTTGGCTGAAGACACCCAAACCAAGTGATGCACTCCTATACCTCCATGGTCCATCATACATTAAAAAAGGCTAGCAAAGTGGCGGACAATTTTAGACAAATTTATGGAATTTCATGTGTGGAGATGACTAGTGCAATTGACTAATAATAATACCAATATCGAAGTCTTATTTAGCGCACGTATCAAACAATGTACTCAAGACTAAGCATAGGCCTAAGCAGATTTGAAGAGATTAGTCTTGAGCTGGCTTTTGAGGGTCGATAAGGAGTCAAGTGTACGGAGCTGATGGGATGATTCCACAGCTTTGGTGCACACGAATAAGACGGTGGAAAATAAACACGTGACTGGGGCACATCACGCGCGCAGTGAATCATTGGGCGCGTTCGTTTAGCTTCCCTGGGTCGGCCCCGGTCTGCCCCGGTACGTTCGATTAGCTTTGACGCGGTTCACCCGGGTCAGCCTCCAGTGCCCTGCTTGTGGAGTGGGTCACTTGGGGGTGACCTGAGGTGCATGCCGTCAACCACGAGAGGGCGAGTGTGATCGTTCAATTAGTTCTTTTTAGGGGCTCACCCGGGTGAGCACCGCGGGGTCGACCCAGGGAAGCTTGAACGCACCCATAAACTTTACCACCCATGCGCTTTGTAACCCAGAATACTTATACTGAAAGAGAATAGGTGATAGTGTTTCTGGTTCACACTAAAAAATGATAATGCACCGAAGTTTACAGGTTTTTTTTAGGTTTGAAAACTACAGTGATTAAGTTATCCAGAAGACGATCAGAGCATACTGATCGAAACGTCGAGTTAAACCTACGGTTCTTTTTAGAACCACCCCAACTCATTTAGAGATTATTACATGGTGTTACCGCAAACTCTTCTATATAAGTTATTTAATGAACACTGATTTCATTACAAGGTAATATTGCATATTAACTTCAACTTACTATAAAAGAATAATCTGTTTTACTGTATACCCCGAAGAATATACCCCAAACTGTTAAGTAAGGACCAGGTGCAACATGTTAACCCCAGAAAATGAGTTAATGCTCATCTTTTAAAAACTGAGAAAGTTACAAAAACCGTTGCGTAAAAATATCGTACTATAGATTGTACGAAGTGTGCCAAGACAACGTATAAAATCTCACATTGGTTAGTGTGACGTAATTTCTAAAACTCCTCCCCCATTTTTCACCAGTGTTCATGCCACTGGTTGTATGTATGATTATGACCTGTTTTACAAGATCTTCACATAAACAGGGAGGGATAGGCCTATAGTCTGACTTGATAATGACTAGTCTTGCAGAACAGTGTGATGGAATATTAACAAAAGTCACTCCAAATTAAACCAAGATTTGTTGTCGTTATTTTCAACAGAAGAAAAAGAACTTACGGAGAGTCTGAGAAATCTTCTCATGAGGTTGGAAACTCGGGAGTTGGAGCAAAGTAGGTCACATCATGAAGCTACCTCCATGGTCTGTTATGTCCTCAACATAAATACCATCGGCAGGTGCACGTGGGCAATATTCCATTTCACGATACGATATATGACAATAAAACTGAACACCCCTGGATGGAAAATTCCATTGGTCCTTTACATAAATAACAGCATTGAACGTCGAAAATACAAAAAAGTAAACTCTGTGCAGAAAGAGAAAAGGACTCGCATTATACGACAAACATCAATGACGATGCGTGACAAACAAGTTTAGAACTTGATTCACCGTGCCATTCCAATGGGTATCCGGAACAAATGAACTGCCAATACCTTCAGGTTTTGATGTCCTTTTGAAGAAAGCCTTTGCCTCGAGCATTTTCTGGAATTTCAATTGAAGCGGGCTAGAGCTGAAATAATTATATATATTTTTAAATGTATGATATTAATCATCCAGTACAGCCTTCCGAATACCGATTTTTTTTTAAGTCTGTCAGCAGAAAACTTATAAATCATACCATTTGCATTGTATTCTTTAGTTCTACTTTTCCTTTCTTCTCTCTATAGAACGAGACTACCTGCTGAAGGAGGATCTGTCTGAGCGGAGTAAGTTTGAAGACTCGTTTCTTTAACTTTTTTTTTGTTTTAAATAGCGAGGTTTCGTAGCCGAGGTTGAACTCCTCTGTAGTACACAACGGAAGACTGTAGAGGATGGCTTGGGCTGTGAAGTTTGGGTAGCGGCCTGTGACCGGTCTTTTCCCCTCAACATTTTCTTTCATTCTATGTGTTTAAAAAGGTGTGATGCGTTTTGATAACAATTAGGCCCAATGTGAAGTCTAAAATGGTTGTTATCAATGCTATTATCTGCACCAATCTGAATTCAGCAATGATCGCGCTGATTATGTGTAATAATACATAATATTTAGCTAATTGTATTTCTTTTTGTATAGTATCCCGCACCACCAACCGCCCTCCCCCCAACACACAAGAAACAAAGCCCATAAACGTAATTTTGTTTTATACATTTCCATCCTCCCTTGTTCTGCAGTGCGGAGATGTTACAGCGATTTTGACTGCCCATCTCTCAGGTGTGGCAACGGTATTTGCTGGTAGATGACACGTTGGAACGGCACGACACCATTGGCAACATGTATACCGCATAACCTACGTATTACAAACCATTTAGGCATATCCTTAAGATTTAAATACTTCTTGACTATAAACAAATTTGCAACTAACGAAAACATCAGTTGGAAAAGTACATTAGGCTAGGTATTGTAAGTTCCTAATTTGATTTTAGGTGCTTTTTATATAAAAGATGATACTTCTGTCACATTGAATTAAAAAACGGAAACGGGTTGTTGAAATGCCCTTTCGACACGCGAGAGTTTTCTTCTGTTGAAGTCACTTTGGGATAGCGGCTCGACGAAGCTGTCCCAGACACGCAGGCCTTGACAAAAGACTATATACCTTCGGATTGCCTTTAATTTCAAGCGCCCAATCTGAAATCAACAAGTCCTTTTAATGGCGGGTATTCTTCTGGATGCTATGTCATTTTCATGAGCCCTATTAGTACTGGGTGTAGTCTACACTGCAAAACCGAGGTGTTAAATTAACACAATTATAGGTGTTGTAACAGATAGATACAAACAAAATAAACAAAATAAACTGGGTGTAGTCTATACACTGCAAAACCGAGGTGTTAAATTAACACAATTATAGGTGTTGTAACAGATAGATACAAACAAAATAAACAAAATAAACTGGGTGTAGTCTATACACTGCAAAACCGAGGTGTTAAATTAACACAATTATAGGTGTTGTAACAGATAGATACAAACAAAATAAACAAAATTTACACAAATTTGAAAGAACACAAATTTCTTTAAAGACGTTTGTGTTATTTTTGACACCCTTTAGTATGACGTGAATTTTGATTCTTTGTTCGGTATCTATGTGACAAACACCCATGGTGTCAATTTTAACACCCCAGTTAGTGTAGTGAATTTCTTGTATAGTCAAACTGCAGAGCAAAGTTGATGAATCCTTATTAAGGTTGGAAGCAAGTTTTTTTTTCAATAATTTATGGCCTCTCGCTTTTTTACAATCTTACAAACTTCCACAAGGAGGAATTTCACAATTAAATTGATTTTTGAACAATAAACCAGAGTGCAAGCACGACTTTTCTCTTATTACTGTTTCTTGACTAGAAAGGTATTTTGATGTGTGTGTTAGAATTGCCATCCTTAAAAATTTTCCAGATGTCTTTTAAATCGTGTTTGAATCGAATTAAGAAGAAGACAAAAAAAAGTTCGCCGTTGAAAAACACTACGATAGTGGCAATTTTGATGCACAGAAAAAAAAAATTGCAGCCTGAAAATCTGACGCAACACTTCGAGACTCGTAAACAACGCCAGAGAGAGTGGCCCTCGGCTTAGGTCAATCCCCGTCCAAAATCACAGTTCACCTACATTCATTTCACGTGGACGGGAATACGCAGTCAAACCATGCATACATTGTACAAGACAATAGTACATGCAATTACATGTACCGTATAGACCATGTGATCAAGAAGTGTGACCTTGTACATTATGTGGCCTTTCTGGCAGGCAAGATACTGCACTGGTCATATGGGAAAGTTGACATTTTGTGTCATAACAGTTATGAAAGTAAAAGCTGGACAGGTTTTGAGATGTGCCCCCTTTCATCATATCAAGATATGATAAGAATCAGACAGTGCAATCTCCATGAAACATAACATTTGATGTTTTCTCCCATTGAGCTGTGTACAAATCGTATCTGCAGGAAGTCCTGGCTCTGTGGCTCTTTTGTAAACATGTGATGTCACAGGTCACATCGTCTATATAATCACTGCACACAACATGCAGACGACCGAAAGAAGTTTCCTTATCAACTGTGTTTTTAAGAGTAACTATAAAGTAAATATGAATAGTAAACTTGCGGGTACAACCATAGGTACTTTTGAAGGAGTGCAGGTGGCTCTGAAAAGAGCCGGTTTTGGTCTCGACGTTTCGAACAGTATATACTCTGCTTGTCTTCAGGAGAAGTCTGTGTCTGTGAAAGCTGTGTTTTTGTTGGTCCGAGGTGATGTTTGCCAGGTGCACCCAAATCACCTCAGACCAATCAAAACACAGATATGGAAAGCTTACGTCACTGCACGTTTATCCAATGAAATCACTAGTTCTGAGCATTGATCTCCATTATAATGCACCATGGTGGTGCCGTGCCAGTACCAAAAAATCCAACCATTACAACAATGACGACAACAACAACAACAAATGCCACAAAATATTGAATGAACTACATTATTATTCGATCTGGTCTTTAAATAGTAAGATCTCACCATTGTATACTGCGACCTTTACTCGACTGCAAAAACACACTGTTCTGAACTGTTAAGGGGTGGGGCCTACGAAAAGGAACAATGTGAACTTTTGGATAACCCCTGGAGTATTAGAGAAGCATAATAGATCTTTGAAAAGGTAAGGAGGGTTGGCAATGGAAAGAGCTCAAATACACAGCTGCACTACCCCATGTCACCATTCTAGTTTTTTTAAAGCTCCGGTCTATGTACACCACTCTGATTGAAAAAGACTGCGGTTGTTCGAATTCTCTTGGAACTCAAATTGTAAGTACAGTCCCGATATGGGTATCTCGTTTCTTGCAAATGTCACCATGAACCTTTGTCTGAATTGCATTAGAACGTTCTTTCAGTTTTAAGGCCAAGTCCTAGAAATTACAAACACGTACGAGTTCCAAGCATCAAGCTAAATACAACTTCCTCTTGTTTCTTTTTCCAAACCTCGGTTTGAGCTCCCGTCTCCTGCATCGTTTGATGGATGTTGGAAGCAGATTTTAAAGGCACTGAACGACACGTCACGTTTGGTAATATTGTCAGCAGCATTCCGCACTTGGTATATCCTAACATGATGCATAAAATAAAAAATCCATGAAAAGTTTGACTCGATTGGTCATCGAAGTTGCAGGAGAGGATGAAAGAGAAAAAAACGTATAATAAAAGGTTTCAGCTGATGTAATTTATTTAAGTAAAGAAAAACCTCTTTCTCAAAATTCAGAGGGAGCCGTTTCTCACAATGTTTAATATCAACAGCTCTCCACGGCTCATTACCAAGTAAGTTTTAATGCTAGTAACCAATTATTTTGAGTAATTACCAAGAGTGTCCAGTGCATGCCGATTAAAATGCATTCTGTTCCAAACTTGGGTACCGAGTTCAAGCCGGAGTTGGAGCCCTGATCGAGGTTTGAGAAAATGACCCTGGTCTGTGCCTGACTAGCGGTTGATGCTTGGACATCCTTTGGCTTTTACTCGATGCTGGACTTTTTTGACTTTTCAGAACAAACATTGTATCCATTCACAGCATTGTCAAATTAATTGTTAAAAATAGATCATGTTGATGGGGCGAGTCAGTGATTTCGCAACAAGATAAAAACGTACAAACCACGTGTGAGAAACAAGGAGTTTTCCTTCAGAGAATAGCATTTAGAAACTCGATTGGGGTTGTGTTGGGCATATTATTGTGCTTTTTAGTCATACTAATGTGTTGCTATCAGTAATCAAGAGTTTAGTCCCACTTTTTATCCCATGGCCACTGGTATCCGGTATGTGAAGTTTTACATGGTGTTGGTAGACCTATTGGTGACGATAAGTAAGAGGACTTGTTTAATCTGAACTTTTGTGGTAAAACCGGGACAACCCCTATAATGCCTCATACACTATTTTGAAGTCGTGCATCTAGCCGAGTGTTTCATTATATTATTTTCCTCTTATTTATTTTTTATAAAAGTGATCTGTATCAGTGAAAAATGTAGACGTACATTGTATTGGCCCTGGTTGTGTGCGCACTGTGTGCCGTAGTGCAAGCTGATAATAATGAAGGTAAGTCGATCAATCCTCGGCCATTTTGTAGAGCGTCATCATTCTATTTAGAGGCGCTTAGCAAAGTTTATGGAAACTTAAGCCAACAGAGTGTAGGTTTGTGTTTTGTCTCAAGACACCCAAAGCGAATGATGCATTCATTTAGTGTCCACCATACCTCCAAAAGGTTAATTCTGAGGCGCTTCGCAAAAAGAGTTTATAGAATTTCATGTTGAGATGACAAGTGCAATTGTATTCAAATTGAATAATCAGATTCAAATAGATGAGTCTTTAGCTGGCTTTTGAAGGTCCGGTAGGGAGTCAAGTGTACGGAGCTGATTGGGAGATGATTCCACAGCTTTGGTGCACATGAATCCGTGAAGAGTACGATAGGCCCTTTTCGAAACCACGGCTTCTGTTCTGGGTTCGGCTCAGGCTAGCTTGTTTTGACAATTGCGCGTGCTCTGCGAACGTGCCCAGCTTCAGACGAGAGAACGGAGCCTGAAGCCGAAATTCGAAATTCGTGGATTCGAAAAAGGTTCATTGATCTTTGGTGTGACGTAATTTTCTGCTAAAAACAAATCCACCACGGATTTATATCTCTGCTGATGTAATGCGTTTTGATCTGTTTGACAAGATCTGCACATAACATAACTGATCCAGCAGACTCGCTATAAGATTACTTGCAATACAGTGTGACTGTAGTACTAAAAAAAGTCACTCAAAATTAAACCATGATCTGTTGTCGTTATTCAACAGAAGAAAGGGAACTTACGGAGAGTCTGAGAAATCTTCTCATGAGGTTGGAAACTCGGGAGTTGGAGCAAAGTAGGTCACATTATGTCCTCAATACCACCGACAGGAGCCCGTAGGCATGCCATTGCAATACCACAGGACAATAATATTATTTTGTGTTATTATGCCCAATACAACTGTAACACCCCTGGATGGAAAATTCCATTGACCTTTTACAAATTACAAAAAGTAAACCCTGGAAACGAAAAAAGGGCATACACAAATCATTGCCATGGGATAGTTTTTGATCTGTGCAACAATACACCATTCGTCATCAACTTATTGTAAAAGGTCATGAACGACAGATTGGTGAGAACCAGTGCGGATCACCGTTCCATTCCAATGGGCAGTCGGAACAAAATAAACTCCCACACCTTCAGGTTCTGATGGCTCTTTGACGAAAGCGATTACCTCGAGCCGTTTCTGGAACTTCAATAGTGAAGCAGACTAGAGCTGACACAATATGAAATGTTGATGAAAAAAATTGTTGTCAAAAGCACACAACTGAAAATAATTGTTCGTGTATACATCGAGAATACATCAGGCAATTTTGGTAATAGCTAAATCTGACTCCCTGTGTTTTGAACATGGAACAATGTCTGTCAGTTACTTAGTCTGGAAATCCTTACCATTTTGCATTTTCCTTTCAATTCTTCTTTTCTTTTCCTCTCCCTAGAACTGGAGGAGGCAATTGCGCCTGAGCAGATTAAGTTCGAAGACTCATTTGTTATAACAATATGAAAAGAGTTACCATGTTTACGAAGCCACTGCCCGGTCAGATTTGTCTTCAACCCAGGTTGAACTCCTCCGCACAACGGAGACTGGCGTACCAGAGGATGTTTGGTCTGGGCGTTAGTTTGGGCAGCGGCCTGTTGACCGGTCTTTTCCCCTTTGTTTTTGACCATTTTAAGGCCCAATGTACAGTTTAAATTGTTGTTATCAATGGTTCTTTAATGTGCATAATCCCTGACTAGAGTAATGATTGCGCTGACTCTGTGTGATAGGATGAGCTATCCTTTTGACAGCTCCATGGTGATTACATGTGCTGATCAGTTTTGCCGTAATTATTATTGCAGCGTCGTGTCGCGGTGATGACTCTCTATCCACATCAATTGCGGATGCGCACGTGCGAAGCTATTTGAATTGAATTGAATTGAATGGTTTATTAAAAATACATGGAATTTACAATCCTATTGTACAGCAACATATAAAATATTAAAATGTAAAATTGCACAAGAATTACCACAATACTACATAAACAATAACCTTAATGTAAGTTAAAAAAAAACAAAAAACAAACAAACAAACAAACAGTCAAACGCTAAAGCATGATTGGGTAGTGGACCCCCTCCCCAAATTAAAAGAGGCCAAATTGCACAGGAGATGCCAGAAAATCAAATAAAACAATAATAAACAATTAAGACAGTACATAGGGCTGGATGCATTGCAGTTATCTAATAAAATCACAGTTAAAATTATGGATAGCAATAGGTAAAAATGAGTTCTTGAACCTGTTAGTCTTAAGGCTTAGTTGACGGATTCTACCAGATTTGTTGTGAACAATCAGTGGGTAAAGGGGATGTGTGTTGTCAGACAAAATACAGTGGAACTTACTCATAAGTCTATTCTTAATTAATTCCTGAAGACCGTCATTATCTGAACCAATAATCCTACTGGCTTGTTTGGTAATGCGAACTAGTTTTTGCCTATTAAAAACTGAAAGTGAATTAAACCAAGTGATTGCACAAAAAGTCAACAAGGATAAAATAACCGGGCAACATTCCATGATCGGGCTTCTTTGTGTTCATTTTCTATGGCATTTTTGTCCACAAACTGCCAAGACTATACAATGCTCTTGAATGTAATAATTAGTTTGTAAAATTTGTTTCTCCTTATTTTGCTCTCACAGAGCGAGGCTGTTTCCACAATTCCGATTGCTCTTCTCGTCGCTGAGACACTTCCCGCAACCAATGCTGGTAGGTGACAAGTTGGAACGACACGACACCCTTGGCAAAATCTGGCTACGTAGTGTTTTTATATAATGTTTATTAAGGGGATGCGGCAGGAAACAGACGCGATAATAAGGGCCCCATACACGGCTAGCTTCAGTTTGGTCCACGCTATCAATAGGGAAATGTTTTAATTTCCTGCGGGGTTTTTCGGCTGAAGGGCTGCATGCCTGATTTATACCGCATAAATAACCTACGTTTTAAACATCAATTAGACAAAGACTCAAGTAATTCGTGACTTTAAACTTGTCGACTAAAGATACTCTGCACATACCTTGAACTTGAAATAAAAACATGTAGAAAACTACAAAAGTGTTCTAAATTCTTAATTCTAAGTTGAGTTTATAATAACTAGATGCTCAACAAGATGACATTTCATTCACGTTCAAAAAGTAACAGAGTATACTATTTCCTACGTTCTATGTTGTTATGTTTGGGGTTTCGGGTTTATTGTTGTATGCTAGTGGTTGCCGAATAGCCATTTTGAAAACCTCTCAAAGGAATGTGGGTAAGGTATTCCACATTTTTAGCTAGCCCTATATATCAGGGTACTAAGTAGGTGTAGTTTTCTTGTTAGAGTCAAATCCGTAGTCAATACCATAATCCATGTTTGCCTATAACCAACAAACTTTCACCAACATGTATCTCCCAGTAAAAGTTGTTTTTGTAATAAACCAGATTTCAAGCAACTTTTCTCTTCTAACCGTTTCTTGAATAAAAAAGGTACTATAAATGTGTTGAAGGCCCCCCCCCCCCCCCACCCACCACCACTCCTCACCTGAAAAGTCATGGCGGGTGCTCCTCACCACATTGCTTACGACAAACCTTTAATAGTAACCCAAAATTAGCAATAATTGCAGCAAATCTGGGAAAAAAATTTGAAAGAAGCTGATTTCAACTGATAATGGTAGGTATGGGTGTCAGTTACCACCCAAAAAAAGTAAGGACCAATTAGGGGTGGGGAAACCGTTTCCCCGGGGGGTAATTAAAACCCGGGGGTTAATTACCCAAAATTTACCCAAATTATGTTGTGTTTGGTATCAAATGAAAGGAAATTTAATTTTAAACCAAGTAGGTGATGTTTATTTTGTCATTTTATCATCCTGTGAAAAGTTACACTTGATTTAAGATGTGGCGCTTGCTAACACAGGATCAACAAGGTTATTACACAAATTCTAATGTAAAAACCTTAAAACTATTATTTTACAATACTTTGAATCCTAATATAGGGATACTATAAGTGCATAATAATCCCTTGGCCCAATTTCATAAAGCTGTTACTTGAAAATGAATACATGGTCGATTAAAAAGATGTCACTAACAAAAGAGGACAATAGTGTCCACGGTTCAGGTAAAGTTCACCAGTTGGAAAACGTGTACAAAACCAATGGTGGCTGTTGCAAAAAAGTTCTGGAGTATAAACATACGAGGGCAATAGGAGGTAAACGATTGCAGGCGTATGTGTCTCTGGTGTACTTATGATGTTTTTGTTGTACCACATTGGAACAGCGGATCCTGGGATTCTTTGTTCGTACTGGACCCCACAAGAGAATTCTTTAGAAAGGGAACAATAAAACAACATTGTAGCAGGACTTAAAACAATATTAGGACATCTAATTTTAAGAGCCTGTGAACAACACGTTTTTGATTGCGTGGCCTTAAAAGTGCTCGCACAACGACTTCATCAGAGTGTTCTGGAATAAAAATGGGTCACGGCGCCCTCTGTTGCCCAATCACATAACAAAATAAGTTTATTTCGGTTACTTTCTACTTCCTGTCAAAAATTGAAAAGAAATCGGAAGTTTAGTTGTCCGAAAATGTATTTGATTTCTTTTAAGAGGCTAAGAGAACTTTTAAGTATTTTTTGAGCATTGTGAATTATTAAGAAATTAAGCATTGTTTGCCATTGGCCATTGGAGTTGATTTTGTGATGCACCCTGGTGTGAAAAAAAACACTAGTCATAGCGCCCTCTAGTGGTATTCATCAATAATGTACAGTGTGCACTATAGATCTGTGAACTCTAATAATGAACATTCTCCTATTACTAATTTTTCAATTGTATCGTACAGTCTTCAATGTTTTTAATTTGGGGTGCATTTTACTATTCGTAATCACTAGAGTAAGAGAGCGAAACTCAACAAAAAGAAACATTTATTTGTGTGCTGTAGGGTGGGGTGAACTCCATGTCCGTTGTGCATTGCAAACGAATTTCAGCAATAATTGTATAAGCTTTTTCAGACTGGGGTTTATAGCCTACAAAATTTGGTTGCAAACGAGTGTCTACCTATACCCACAAACAACTCCATTAAATTCCTCGCAGCTAGCCAACAATCAACAAAATGCAACATCGCCTACCAGAAGTTCTTCAAGAAAGTGACATGACACCTACCACATTACAATACCATCGTAAAACAAGCTTACAATCCTCAGTATTCCAAACTGTATATCAGTCACAATGTGGCCAATCACAGTTAAACCTCCCTATACTTTCTTCATCCCCAACCTCTTCAATTCGCACATCTTATATAAATGTTATTGTGTACAATAAAATTAATTCATTTCATTTTCATGGGTGGTCACTTTGAGATGTCGCCAAAACTCCGGAGCGAATCATGTCCAAGCAGGAAGAATAACCCCATTACACAATGTGAGAAGCGTTACCGCGGTAACGCTTCATATTATTCAAATTTTGGGGACAGTGTTGATCTCCTTTTCCATATTAACCGTAGTGCTTTGAAGCGAAAAAAAAAACATTCAAAGCTGACGTACATGTACGCCCTACTTATCACCACGTAACTTTTTATTTCCATTTTTAAGAATAATTACCAAACGTTAACAGACCCTAAACCAATTTCCATGTGAGGCGATGGATGCCTGCTGCCGAGCTGATTTTTTGTGAGTTCAGTAATAGAGCATCCTTTGTCTATGGTTCAAATCAAACTCAGCGGGATAGAAAAGCACCGTCTGCAAGTCATCAAGTCCTGATTCCCTTTCCCTTCGCCAGTCTGTCTCTCACCCTCTCACCAAGTCAGGGAATATCATAAACACTTGGGCTCCTCAGGAAGCGACGGAATGAAATTGACCCGAAAGACGACTGATGGATTGTTGGCCCGGTCACGTAGTGTCCGTAGTGTGAAAATGATGAGGAGTACCACACCGAAGAGTCTTCTTGAGAGTCAAGATGATGGATGTATATAGGAAGACCGAATTGTCCTAATGTGACATGTAATTCGTCTTTAAAAAATCCACTGAAGCATTTCTTCAGAATGTGGGCTGATGCATCCGTCATAATATAAGCCACCTGGTGGTTGCTTCTAAACAGTTTCTTTCAAAACGAACTATTTTATTGATAATTGTCAAAATATTTTATATGTATATAATGTCTACCACCTAACATAGAGTTAACCTATCTATGTTTATGGGCGCTTTACAAAAGTATTACACCAACAACAAAACTATATCTATACCATTTACACCGGGTGTTTTTGTGCAGAGTTACAACAAAACACCAACAAACTATTATCCAAAGCACACACAAGGAATAAGAGTTTGTGGGAAACACCCCCAAAACGAGATAAGATTGGAACTAGATTCTAAAGAACCATGTGTTTATTCGTTTTTATTTGAAAGTAAACACAATTGTCGCAGTACACTATCATTTAAATGGCATTAGACAGTATTGGTTAATAACTCAAAATGATTGTTAATACTAGTAAACATGGAGCTGTTGATAGTGAACATTGTGAGAAACAGCCCGCTCTGAAGTTACGTTGTAGTTTTGTTTAAAGAAAGTCTCAGTCAAATACTATAGAAGACTTCAGGCCTGAAGCTTTTTATTATATAGCTATATAAAGCACTCAACTTTGGTGCAACAGGATGGTTTTTTCCCTATATTATTCTCTAGTAACTTCGATGACCAGATTATTTCTTTACAGATTTTTTAATGTTATGTATACGTTGGGATACACCAAGTGAAAATATTGGTCTTTGACAATATTAAATAAGGCTGGTGTTCTTACAGTCGTCATTGACGGCAGAATTCCAAGTCGATTCAGTCCTGCAGGAGGATTGGTGTGAAATGACACCTCTCCTTCATTTGGATTTTTAGCATTGCCAACATTGTTGTATTGACGTATCTAATTCACCCAAATTACTCCGGGGGAAATAGCATGAAGGAAGCAGATCCCAAGTGACTCTCCCAACCAAGCCTGGACAAGACTGTCCTCAAACTGTGACGACATCAATCGTGGCTATAGTAAAAAAAAATCTAAAATTGAAGTTGAGATGGGTGGGGAATACAAACTATTTCTCCTTCGAATTAATGTTAAAGAAAGGCAAGCACAAACTCTAACATAAAATGCAGCTTTGTGTGATAGAGAGAGGGGAAGAGAAGGGTATCCGTAACCGTATAAGGACAACTTTGGACGGTCCCTAAATGTCATACTTTTTGGCTAAAATGTTTACTCCCTTCGCACCAATTTGTGTGAAGGATCCGATACTATACTGCCCTTTTCAGACTGACAACTGCCGATGTCTAATATAGACTGAAGACGTTCCAGCCATAATTGGCAATAGAATAATGAGAGAGAAAAGGGAGAGGCAGAAACAATAATCAACGCCTCCGGTAAACTCCGCCCAACCAATTATCATTCTTAGTTTGGGCCTACTGGCCTGCTGTTATAAATAATGTAATTGGGATGCACGAGCCACCTGTCTAACCCATCGTTAACGTCTATAAACTGCTTCAATATTGGTCCAAAATCTAATTCTACATCTATGGTCTAAGCAAGGACGATTGCCCGATCTTCACCAAAGGAAGATGCAACACGGCTGGAAAGCTTTGATTGCATTCAGTGGACTATAATGCACAGTGTTTGTCAGAGACCAGAATAACATAGGAAAAAACACCCACACGTTGCAGTAAAATTTGTGTGCTTTCAGATGCCTTCTTATTCTATTTCGAGTGGTGTCCTTGGTCTATGATGTTACAGTTCAGATGCCTAATAAAAGGCTCAAGGTTTGAAGTCTTAAATCACTTAATATAGATATTACTTCTCACAATGTTTTCATTTACCAACAGCTCTCGATTATGTCCACACACAGGAAGAATAATTAATTTTTTTTTTTTTTTTGGGGGGGGGGAGGATAAAAAGTGATATCATTTCCAAGAACCGCAATACCTCAAAGTAAATAGTTTCTCAAGCTGCTGTACTTCCTACCACGTAAGTTTTGATTGCCTTCAATGTTCAAAGTCATTACCAAACGTACTACAGATCCTTTAAATTATTCGTCGAGCCTTTTTTTTTTACACAAACCAATTCCGTTATTTAGAACTTGTTCGTCGGAGCTGTCAACACCGACCAATTTTATTTTCCAACGCGACTGCTGGGAATTTCTGAATGTATATTTGTGTTTACACTATTGACTGGAAGGGGGGGGGGGGATGGATCTGCAACGATCTGGAGAAATTCTTTGTCCACATTTTGGCAGACAAAAATAAATAGTATTCATCACAGCAGCGTTAAATCATAAGACAAGTCTCTTGTCAATGCATGGTGTGCACATTTTTAGAAATAACCGCAATTTTGTTTTGGACCCTGTACATGAAAACACTTGAAATGGAAAACGAGAAAAAGAAGAACACAAGTTAAAAACAACAATAATAACATTGAGAAAAAAAAATATGAAAATAACATCAGAGGAAGAGAAAACAGACTATATTCAATTGATTTCATTCCAACAACTTATTTTCTTACCCCCCCCCCCCCCCCCCCCCCCCTCCCGTTATTCGGACCTGCAT